>NW_027490157.1:439215-739215 GCF_050948175.1 Xylocopa sonorina
GTACTCCAAGATTTATTCGATGAAACAGACGTTCACATCACAGTCTGCCAGGGACTGATCCGAACACCTTCAATCGAAGATCGATTGAAAATTATCAAAGAAAACCACGACTCGCCTGTCGGAGGTCACAAGGGGGTCAATAAAACTTACTTCCGCATTAGGCAACAGTATTTTTGGCCTAATATGAAGAATCAGATTCAGGAGTACATTGGCAAATGTAAGAGTTGCCACACTGAAAAATTAGTCAGGATCAAAACCAGGCAACCTATTACCTTAACAGACATCCCTGGCAGGGCTTTTGATAGAATTTCTATGGATGTGATGGGTCCCCTTCCCGAAACACCCGAAGGTTTCATTAATATATTAACCGTCCAGGACCTCCTTACCAAATACTCCATCGCCGTTCCTTTAAAATCAACGACCGCAGTCGACATTGCCGACGCACTAATAAGGGAGTTTATCTGCAAATTCGGATGCCCGAAAGGCATTCTCACTGATCAGGGCTCAAATTTTATAAACAGTTTAATCAAAGCTATTGCCATCAAGTTTCGTATCAAACAGTATAAGTTTACCGCATTCCATCCGCAAACGAACGGGTCTGTTGAGAGATCCCACCAAGTCTTGGCCGAGTAATTGAAACATTATATCGAGTCGAGTAACAATTGGGAAAAGTGGTTGCCGTATGCACTGTTTTCGTACAATACCAGCGTACACGAGGGAACGCAAATACGCCACACGAATTAGTGTTCGGTAGAATAGCGAGGACACCATCCGCCACTCCTTTCCAAGATAATTCCGAGTACGAGACGTATAGCGACTACCTCATAGAACTACATGAAAGAATTTCTAAATCGTAAGAATTACCCAGAGCCAATCTAGATAACGCGAAGCGTAGGTCAAAATATTACTACGATCGAAACCTAAATGTTAAAAATTTCGAGGTGGGCCAGTGGATTTACCTTCTCAAAGAACCAAATAAACACAAATTTCAATCGCAATATTCCGGACCATATAGAATCCACGAAATTTTAAGCAATAGTAATGTAAAATTAAATGTAAAAGGCCGACACAAATTCGTCCATACCAACAAAATCAAATTATGTAAGAGAATGCACAGTATGTATACCGCGGGTATGAGTGAGAGAGAAATGAAAAGGACTGAACTGAGAGATAGTAAACATAGTGAATTCGAAACAAACGCTACACGTGAAAGTGATACTAGTTCCTCCAGTTCCGATGATACTCGCAACCGTAGACTAGCAGCCAAACGATCTCGTCAGGATGAGCCAGGCGAGATGTTCCACCATTCCGAGGCCTCCAGACCAGACAAGAGATCTCGGCATTGCCGAGATTCTTTCTCCAAGGGGGGTGGTGTGACGTCAGGCGTACCGCCTGCCACCCTCAGACGCCGCCCGCAACCCTCGACGGGCACAGATCAGCATCCGCATCTCCTCCAGCATCCGGATCCCCTACACGCTGGCAACCCGCATACTCGCCGCCACGGAACGGGGAGGCGACGCCACACATACGCGAGGGAGGATTCCACTTCACGCTACGAGGATGAGGAGAGCTACGACGCCTAGAGCATCCAAAGGTAAGGTGCACGTCTTTGTACCAGGTAAATCGAGTCTTGTCCGCAGACGAACCCAGCTCCGCGCAATTCGCGTCGATTTCGCGAACGGCTACGAAAAGTGTCCACGTGACGAGCGCTTTCGCGACTTCAGGACGTAACACTTCAAACGAATGTAAATGCGAAACTTCCCTGCTAGGAAATAGCGTTTGCAGATGTCTCCGTATCGTTGCAACAGAGTTCTAAAGCTTCTTAAATCGCGATATCGCATCTCATTTCTATTTTGCATGATACGATATAATATTCATTGACAAGTGTAATGTATACCTCGCGTACACTTTAAATGAATGTAAATGCGACACTTCCATGCTAGGAAATAGCGTTTGCAGATGTCAACGTATCGTAGCAATAGAGTTCTAATGCTTCTTAAATCGAGATGTCGCATTTCATTGATATGATTCGTGATAAGATATAATATTAATTGCGAAGTGTCATGTATACCTCGTATTCACTTCAAAAGAATGTAAATGCGACACTTCCATGCTAGGAAATAGCGTTTGCAGATGTCTACGTATCACAGCAATAGAGTACTAATGCTTCTTAAAACGAGATGTCGTATTCCATTTCTATGTTTCGTAATAAGATATAATATTCATTGTGTAGTGTTATGCATACATAGTATTCACTTCAATGGAATGTAAGTGCGACATTTCCATGCTAGGAAATAGCGTTTGCAGATGTCTACGTATCGCAGCAATAAAGTTCTAATGCTTCTTAAAACGCGATATCGCATCTCACTTCTATGTTTCTTAATAAGATGTAATATTCATTATAGAGTGCTATGAATACCTCGTATTCACTTCAAAAGAATGTAAATGCGACACTTCCCTGCTAGGAAATATTGTTTGCAGATGTCTACGTATCGTAGCAATAGAGTTCTAATGTTCCTTAAAACGAGATGTCGTATTTCATTTCTATGTTTCGTAATAAGATAAAATATTCATTGTGTAATGTTATGTATACCTCGTATTCACTTCAATGGAATGTAAGTGCGACATTTCCTTGCTTGGAAACAGAGTTTGCAGATGTCTACGTATATTAGCAATAGAGTTCTAATGCTTCTCAAAACGCGTTATAGCAACTCATTCCTATGTTTCATGATAAGATATAATATTCTTTGAGATGTGTCATGTATATCTCGTATTCACTTCAAAAGAATGTAAATGCGACACTTCCATGCTAGGAAATAGCGTTTGCAGATGTTTACGTATCGTAGCAATAGAGTTCTTATGCTTCCTAAAACGCGATATCGCATCTCACTTCTATGTTTCATGATAAGATATAATATTCATTGCGAAGTGTCATGTATACCTTGTATTCACTTCAAAAGAATGTAAATGCGGCACTTCCATGCTAGGAAATAGCGTTTGCAGATGTCTACGTATCGTAGCAATAGAGTTCTAATGCTTCTTAAAACGAGATGTCGCATTTCATTTCTATAAGTCGTGATAAGATATGATATTCATTTTGGAGTGTTATGTATACCTCGTATTCACTTCAAAAGAATGTAAATGCGACACTTCCATGCTAGGAAATAGCGTTTGCAGATGTCTACGTATCGTAGCAATAGAGTTCTTATGCTTCCTAAAACGCGATATCGCATCTCACTTCTATGTTTCATGATAATATATAATATTCATTGCGAAGTGTCATGTATACCTCGTATTCACTTCAAATGAATGTAAGTGCGACACTTCCTTGCTAGGAAATATTGTTCGCAGATGTCTACGTATCGTAGCAATAGAGTTCTAATGCTTCTTAAAACGAGAAGTCGTATTTCATTTCTATGTTTCGTAATAAGATATAATATTCATTGTGGAATGTTATATATACCTAGTATTCACATCAAAGGAATGTAAATGCGACACTTCCTTGCTAGGAAATAACGTTTGCAGATGTCTACGTATATTAGCAATAGAGTTCTAATGCTTCTCAAAAAGCGATATCGCATCTAATTCCTAAGCTTCATTATAAGATATAATATTCATTACGAAGTGACATGTATACCTCGTTTTCACTTTAAAAGAATACAAATGCGACACTTCCTTGCTAGGGAATAGCGTATCCAGATGTCTACGTATCAAAACAATAGATTTCTAGTGCTTCTTAAAAGGAGATGTCGCATCTCACTTCTATGTTTCATGATAAGATATAATATTCATTGCGAAGTGTCATGTATACCTCGTATTTACTTCAAAAGAATGTAAATGCGACACATCCATGCTAGAATATAACGTTCGCAGATGTCTCCGCATCGAGGTAATAGGGTTCTAATGCTTTTGAAAACGTGATATCGCATCTCACTTCTATGTCTCATGATGAGATATAATGTTCATTGCGAAGTGTCATGTATACCTCGCATTCTGTTCAACAGAATGTAAATGCGACGTTTCCATCCTGCGAAATAGCGTTTGCAGATGTCTAGGTATCGTAGCAATAGTGTTCTAGTGCTTCTTAAATAGCGATATCGCATCACATATCTATGTTTCGTGATAAGATATAATGTTCATTGCGAAGTGTCATGTATACCTCGGACTCACTTCCAATGTATGTAAATGCGACACTTCCTTGCCAGGAAATAGCGTTTCCAGATATCTACGTAACGAAGTAATAGACTTCTAATGCTTCTTAATAGGAGATGTCGCATCTCACTTCTATGTTTCATGATAAGATATAATATTCAATGCGAAGTGTCATGTGTACCTCCTGTTCACTTCCAAAGAATGTAAATGCGACACTTCCTTGCTAGGAATTAGCGTTTGCAGATGTCTACGTATCGTAGCAATAGAGTTCTAATGCACCTTAGAACGCGATATCGAATCACATTTCTATGTTTCATGATAAGATATAATATTCATTACGAAGTGGCATGTATACCTCGTATTCACTTCAAAAGAATGTAAAAGCGACACTTCCTTGCTAAGAAATAGCGCTTGCAGATGTCTACGTATCGAAGCAATGGTGTTCTAATGCTTCTCAAAACGCGATATCGCATCTCATTCCTATGTTTCATGATAAGATATAATATTCATTGCGAAGTGTCAAGTATACCTCGTATTCACTTCAAAAGAATGTAAATGCGGCACTTCCATGCTAGGAAATAGCGTTTGCAGATGTCTACGTATCGTAGCAATAGAGTTCTAATGCTTCTTAAAACGAGATGTCGCATTTCATTTCTATGAGTCGTGATAAGATATAATATTCATTTTGGAGTGTTATGTATACCTCGTATTCACTTCAAAAGAATGTAAATGCGACACTTCCTTGCTAGGAAATAACGTTTGCAGATGTCTACGTATATCAGCAATAGAGTTCTAATGCTTCTCAAAACGCGATATCGCATCTAATTCCTATGTTTCATTAGAAGATATAATACTCATTGCGAAGTGTCATGTATACCTCGATTTCACTTCATAAGAATGTAAATGCGACACTTCCATGCTAGGAAATAGCGTTTGCAGATGTCTACGTATCACAGCAATAGAGTACTAATGCTTCTTAAAACGAGATGTCGTATTCCATTTCTATGTTTCGTAATAAGATATAATATTCATTGTGTAATGTTATGCATACATAGTAGTCACTTCAATGGAATGTAAGTGCGACATTTCCATGCTAGGAAATAGCGTTTGCAGATGTCAACGTATCGTAGGAATAGAGTTCTAATGCTTCTTAAAACGAGATGTCGCATTTCATTTCTATTTTTCGTAATAAGATATAATATTCATTGTGGAGTGTCATGTACACCTCGTACTCACATCACAAGAATGTAAATGCGACACTTCCATGCTAGGGAATAGCGTTTGCAGATGTCTACGTTTCGTAGCAATAGTGTTCTAATGCTTCTTAGAACGCGATATCGCATCTCACTTCTATGTTTCATGATAAGATATAATATTCATTGCGAAGTGTCATGTATATCTCGTATTCACTTCAAAGGAATGTAAATGCGACACTTCCATGCTAGGAAATAGCGTTTGCAGATGTCTACGTGTCATAGCAATAGTGTTCTAATACCTCTTAGAACGTGATATCGCATCTCACCTGCATGTTTCATGATAAAATATAATATTTATTGCGAAGTGTCATGTATACCTCGTGCTCACTTCAAAAGGATGTAAATGCGACACTTCCATGCTAGGAAATATTGTTTGCAGATGTCTACGTATCGTAGCAATAGTGTTCTAATACCTCTTAGAACGTGATATCGCATCTCACTTCTATGTTTCATCATAAAATATAATATTTATTGCAAAGTGTCATGTATACCTCGTATTCACTTCAAAAGGATGTAAATACGACACTTCCATGATAGGAAATATTGTTTGCAGATGTCTACGTATCGTAGCAATAGAGTTCTAGTGCTTCTTAAAACGCGATATCGCATCTCACTTCTATGTTTCATGATAAGATATGATAATCATTGCGAAGTGTCATGTATACCTCGATGTCACATCACAAGAATGTAAATGCGACCTTTCCGTGCTAGGAAATATTGTTTGCAGGTGTCTACGTATCACAGCAATAGAGTACTGTTGCTTCTTAAAACGAGATGTCGTACTTCATTTCTATGTTTCGTGATAAGGTATAATATTCATTTTGGAGTGTTACGTATACCTCGTATTCACTTCAAAAGAATGTAAATGCGACACTTCCATTCTAGGTAATAGCGTTTGCAGATGTCTACGTATCGTAGCAATAGAATTCTAATGCTTCTTAAAACGCGATATCGCAACACATTCCTATGATTCATGATAAGATATAATATTCATTGCGAAGTGACATGTATATCTCGTATTCACATCAAAAGAATGTAAATGCGACACTTCCATGCTAGGGAATAGCGTTTGCAGATGTCTACGTTTCGTAGCAATAGTGTTCTAATGCTTCTTAGAACGCGATATCGCACCTCACTTCTATGTTTCATGATAAAATATAATATTTATTGCGAAGTGTCACGTATACCTCGTATTCTCTTCAAAAGAATGTAAATGCGACACTTCCATGCTAGGAAATAGAGTTTGCAGATGTCTACGTATCGTAGCGATAGAGTTCTAATGCTTCTTTAAACGCGATATCGCATCTCACTTCTATGTTTCATTATAAGATATAATACTCATTGCGAAGTGACATGTATATCTCGTATTCACTTCAAAAGAATGTAAAAGCGACACTTCCATTCTAGGTAATAGCGTTTACAGATGTCTACGTATCGTAGCAATAGAATTCTAATGCTTCTTAGAACGCGATATCGCATCTCACTTCTATGTTTCATGATAAAATATAATATTTATTGCGATGTGTCATGTACACCTCGTATTCACTTCAAAAGGATGTAAATGCGACACTTCCATGCTAGGAAATATTGTTTGCAGATGTCTACGTATCGCAGCAATAGAGATCTAATGCTTCTCAAATCGCGATATCGAATCACATTTCTATGTTTCATGATAAGATATAATATTCATTGCGAAGTGTCATGTATACCTCGCATTCACTTCAAGTGAATGTCAAGGCGACACTTCCTTGCTAGGGAATAGCGTTTGCAGATGTCAACGTATCGAAGCAATAGAGTTCTAATGCTTCTTAAATCGCGATATCGCATCTCATTTCTATGTTTCATGATAAGATATAATATTCACTGCGTAGTGTCATGTATACCTGGCTTACACTCCAAATGAAAGTAAATGCGACATTTCCTTGCTAGGAAATAGCGTTTGCAGATGGCTACGTATCGTAGCAATTGAGTTGTAGTTCTTCTTAAATCGCGATATCACATCTTATTTCTATGTTTCGTGATAAGATATATTATTCATTGCGAAGTGTCATGTATACCTCGTATTCACTTCAAAGGAATGTAAATGCAACATTTCCTTGCTAGAAAATAGCGTTTGCAGATGTCTACGTATCGTAGCAATAGAGTTCTAATGCTACTGAAATCGCGAAATCACATCTCATTTCTATGTTTCGTGATAAGATATAATATTCATTGCGAAGTGTTATGTATACCTCGTATTCACTTCAAAAGAATGTAAATGCGACACTTCCTTGTTCGGAAATAACGTTTGCAGATGTCTACGTATATTAGCAATAGAGTTCTAACGCTTCTCAAAACGAGACATAGCACCTCATTCCTATGTTTCATGATAAGATATAATACTCTTTGCGAAGTGTCATGTATATCTTGTATTCACTTCAAAAGATTGTAAATGCGACACTTCCATGCTAGGAAATATCGTTTGCAGATGTCTACGTATCGAAGCAATAGAGTTCTAATGCTTCTTAAATCGCGATATCGCATCCCATTTCTATGTTTCGTAATAAGATATAGTATTCATTGTGGAATGTTATGTATACCTCGTATTCACTTCAAAAGAATGTAAATGCGACACTTCCTTGTTCGGAAATAACGTTTGCAGATGTCTACGTATATTAGCAATAGAGTTCTAACGCTTCTCAAAACGAGACATAGCACCTCATTCCTATGTTTCATGATAGGATATAATACTCTTTGCGAAGTGTCATGTATATCTTGTATTCACTTCAAAAGATTGTAAATGCGACACTTCCATGCTAGGAAATATCGTTTGCAAATGTCTACGTATCGTAGCAATAGAGTTCTAATGCTTCTTAAATCGCGATATGGCATCCCATTTCTATGTTTCGTAATAAGATATAATATTCATTGTGGAATGTTATGTATACCTCGTATTCACTTCAAAAGAATGTAAATGCGACACTTCCTTGTTCGGAAATAACGTTTGCAGATGTCTACGTATCGTAGCAATAGAGTTTTAATGCTTCTCAATACGCGATATAGCACCCCATTCCTATGCTTCATGATAAGATATAATATTCATTGCGAAGTGTCATGTATACCTCGTATTAACTTCAGAAGAATGTAAATGCGGCACTTCCATGCTAGGAAATAGCGTTTGCAGATGTCTACGTATCGTAGCAATAGAGTTTTAATGCCTCTTAGAACGCGATATCGCATCTCACTTCTATGTTTCATGATAAGATACAATATTCATTGCGAAGTATCATGTACACCTCGTATTCACTTCAAAAGAATGTAAATGCGACACTTCCTTGCTCGGAAATAACGTTTCCAGATGACCACGTATCGAAAGAATAGAGTTCTAATACTTCTTAAAACGAGATGTCGCACGTCATTTCTATGTTTCGTGATAAGATATAATATTCATTGTGGAGTGTCATGTATGCCTCGTTTTCACTTCAATGGAATGTAAATGCGACACTTCCATGCTAGGAAATAGCATTTGCAGATGTCTACGTGTCGTAGCAAGAGAGTTCTAATGCTTCTTAAAACGAGATGTCGCATTTCATTTCTATGTTTCGTGATAAGATATAATATTCATTTTGGAGTGTTATGTATACCTCGTATTCACTTCAAAAGGATGTAAATGCGACACTTCCTTGCTAGGAAATAGCGTTTCCAGATGACTACGTTTCGAAACAATAGAGATCTAATGATTCTTAAAACGCGATATCACATCTCACTTCTATGTTTCATGATAACATATATTATTCATTATGGAGTGTTATGTATACCCCGTATTCACGTCAAAAGAATGTAAATGCTACCCTTCCATGCTAGGAAATAGCGTTTGCAGATGTCTACGTATCGTAGCAATAGAGTTCTAATGCTTCTTAGAACGCGATATCGTATCTCACTTCTATGTTTCATGATAAGATATAATATCCATTGCGAAGTGTCGTGCATACCTCGTATTCACTTCAATGGAATGTAAATGCGACACTTCCATGCTAGGAAATAGCTTTTGCAGATGTCTACGTATCGTAGCAAGAGAGATCTAATGCTTCTTAAAACGAGATGTCGCATTTCATTTCTATGTTTCGCGATAAGATATAATATTCATTGTGGAGTGTCATGTATGCCTCGTTTTCACTTCAAAGGAATGTAAATGCGACACTTCCATGCTAGGAAATAGCGTTTGCAGATGTCTACGTATCGTAGCAAGAGAGTTCTAATGCTTCTTAAAACGAGATGTCACATTTCATTTCTATGTTTCGTGGTAAGATATAATATTCATTATGCTGTGTTATGTATACCTCGTATTCGCTTCAGAAGAATGTAAACACGACACTTCCATGCTAGGAAATATTGTTTGCAGATGTCTAGGTATCGTAGCTATAGAGTTCTAATGCTTCCTAAAACGCGATATCGCATCTCACTTCTACGTTTCATGATAAGATATAATATTCATTGCGAAGTGTCATGTATACCTCGTATTCACTTCAAAAGAATGTAAATGCGACACTTCCTTGCTAGGAAATAGCGTTTCCAGATGACCACGTATCGAAAGAAGAGAGTTCTAATACTTCTTAAAACGAGATGTCGCATCTCATTTCTATGTTTCATGATAAGATATAATATCAATCGCGAAGTGTCATGCATACCTCGTATTCACTTCAATGGAATGTAAATGCGACACTTCCATGCTAGGAAATAGCGTTTGCAGATGTCTACGTATCGTAGCAATAGAGTTTTAATGCTTCTCAATACGCGATATAGCACCTCATTCCTATGCTTCATGATAAGATATAATATTCTTTGCGAAGTGTCATGTATACCTCGTATTAACTTCAGAAGAATGTAAATGCGGCACTTCCATGCTAGGAAATAGCGTTTGCAGATGTCTACGCATCGTAGCTATAGAGTTCTAATGCTTCCTAAAACGCGACATCGCATCTCACTTCTATGTTTCGAGATAAGATATAAAATACATTGCGAAGTGTCATGTATACCTCGTATTATTTTCAAAAGAATGTAAATGCGACACTTCCTCGTTAGGAAATATCGTTTCCAGATGACCACGTATCGAAAGAATAGAGTTCTAATACGTCTTAAAACGAGATGTCGCATCTCATTTCTATGTTTCATGATAAGATATTATATCCATTGCGAAGTGTCATGTATACCTCGTATTCACTTCAAAAGAATGTAAATGCGACACTTCCTTGCTAGGAAATAGCGTTTCCAGATGACCACGTATCGTAGCAATAGAGTTCTAGTGCTTCTTAAATCGCGATATCGCATCTCACTTCTATGTTTCGAGATAAGATATAGAATATATTGCGAAGTGTCATGTATACCTCGTATTATTTTCAAAAGAATGTAAATGCGACACTTCCTCGTTAGGAAATAGCGTTTCCAGATGACCACGTATCGAAAGAATAGAGTTCTAATACGTCTTAAAACGAGATGTCGCATCTCATTTCTATGTTTCATGATAAGATATAATATCCATTGCGAAGTGTCATGCATACCTCGTATTCACTTCAATGGAATGTAAATGCGACACTTCCATGCTAGGAAATAGCTTTTGCAGATGTCTACGTATCGTAGCAAGAGAGTTCTAATGCTCCATAAAACGAGATGTCGCATTTCATTTCTATGCTTCGTGATAAGATATAATATTCATTGTGGAGTGTTATGTATACCTCGTATTCACTTCAAAAGAATGTAAATGCGACACTTCCATGCTAGGAAATAGCGTTTGCAGATGTCTACGTATCGTAGCAATAGAGTTCTAATGCTTCTTAGAACGCGATATCGCATCTCACTTCTATGTTTCATGATAAGATACAATATTCATTGCGAAGTGCCATGTATACCTCGTATTAACTTCAAAAGAATGTAAATGCGGCACTTCCATGCTAGGAAATAGCGTTTGCAGATGTCTACGCATCGTAGCTATAGAGTTCTAATGCTTCCTAAAACGCGATATCGCATCTCACTACTATGTTTCATGATAAGTTATAATGTTCATTGCGAAGTGTCATTTATACCTCGCATTCACTTCAAAAGAATGTAAATGCGACACATCCTTGCTAGGTAATAGCGCTTGCAGATGGCTACGTATCGAAGGAATAGAGTTCTAATGCTTCTTATAACGCGATATCGCATCTCATTTCTATGTTTCATGATAAGATATAATATTCATTGCGAAGTGTCATGTATACCTTGTATTCACTTCTAAAGGATGTAAATGCGACACTTCCTTGCTAGGAAATAGCGTTTCCAGATGTCTACGTATCGAAGCAGTAGATTTCTAATGCTTCCTAAATCCCGATATCGCATTTCATTACTATGTTTCGTGATAGGGTATAATATCCACTGTGGAGTGTCACATATAGCTCGTATTCAGTTCAAGGTAATGTAAATGCGACAGTTCCGTGCTAGGAAGTAGCGTTTGCAGATGTCTCCGCATCGAGGCAATAGGGTTCTAATGCGTCTTAAAACGCGATATCGCATCTCACTTCTATATTTCATGATAAGATATAATGTTCATTGCGAAGTGCCATGTATACCTCCTATTCTCTTCAAAAGAAAGTAAATGCGGCACTTCCTTGAAAGGAAATAGCGTCTGCAGATGTCTACGTATCGAAACAATAGAGTTCTAATGCTTCTTAAAACGCGATATCACATTACATTTCTATGTTTAATGATAAGATATAATATTCATTACGATGTGCTATGTATACCTCGTCTACACTTCAAAGGAATGTGAATGCTACACTTCCTTGCCAGGAAATGCGTTTTCAGATATCTACGTATCGAAGCAATTGTGTTCTAATGCTTCTTTAAACGCGATATCGCATCTCATTTCATTGTTTCATGATATGATACAATATTCATGGCGAAGTGATATGTATACCACGTCTACACTTGAATAGAATGTTAATGTCACACGTCCTTACAGGGAAATAGCGTTTCCATATGTCTACGTATCGCAGCAATAGAGTTGTAACGGTTTTTAAAACGCGATATCGCATCGCATATCTATGCTTCATGATAAGAAATAATATTCATTCCGATGTGTTATGTATACCTCGCATACACTTCAAAAAAATGTAAATGCCACACTTCCTTGCTAGGAAATATAGTTTCCAGATGTCTACGTATCGAAGCAATAGAATTCTAAAGCTTCTTAAAAAGCGATATCGCATAGCAGTTCTATGTTTCATGATAAGATATAATTATTCATTGCGAAGTGTTCTGTATACCTCGTCTACATTTCAAAGAATGTAAATGCCAAACTGCCTTGCTAGGAAATATCATTTTCAGATTCCTACATATCGAAGCAATAGAGTTGTAATGCTTCTTAAAACGCGATAACGCATTTCAGTTTTATGCTGCATGATAAGTTATTACATTCACAGCGAAGTGTTATGTATACCTCGTACACACTTCAAATGAATATAAATGCCACACTTCCCTGCTAGGGAATAGCGGTTCCAGATTTCTACGTATCGAAGATATAGGGCTGTAATGCTTATTAAAACGCGACATCGCATCTCAGTCCTATGTATCACGACAAGATATAATATTCATAGCGAAGAGACATGTATACCTCGTCTACACTTCAAAAGAATGCAAATGCAACACTTCCTTGCTAGGAAATGCGTTTCGAGATGTCTACTTATCGAAGCAATAGAGTTCCAATGCTTCCTTAAACGCGATATCGCATCTCAATTCTATGGTTCATGATAAGATATAATAGTCATTGCGAAGTGTTATGTATACCTCGTCTACACTTCCAAGGAATGTAAATGCCACACACCCTTGGTAGGAAATGCGATTCCAGATGTTTGCGTATGGAAGCAACAGAGTTCTAATGCTTCTTAAAACGCGATATCGCATCTCGTTTCCATGTTTCATGATATGATATATTATTCATTGCGAAGTGTTATGTATAACTCGTCTGCACTTCAAAAGTATGTAAATACCACACTTCCTTGCTTGGAAATGCATTTCCAGATGTCTACGTAACGACGCAATAAGGATTTAATGCTCCTTAATACGCGAAATCGCAACTCATTCCTATGTTTCATGATATGATGGAATATTCATTGCGAAGCGTTATGTATACGTCGTGTACACTTCAAAAGAATGTAAATTGCACACTTCCTTCCTAGGAAATGTGTTTCCTCTTGACCACGTATCGGAGCAATGGAGTTCCAATGCTTCTTAAATCGCGATAACGCATCTCATTTCTATGTTTCATGATAAGATATCATATTCATTGCGAAGTGATATGTATACTACAAAAGAATGTAAATGCGACACTTCCTTGCTAGGAAATAGCGTTTCCAGATGTCTACATATCGATGCAATAGAGTTGTAATGCTTCCTTAACCGCGATATCGCACCTCAGTTCTATATTTCTTGATAAGATATGATATTCATTGCGAAGTGTTATGTATACCTCGTCTGCACTTCAAAAGAATGTAGATGCAACAATTCCTTCCTAGGAAATAGCGAATCCAGATGTCTGCGTTTCGAAGCAATAGAATTCCAATGCTTCTGAAAACGTGATATCGCATCTCATCTCTATGTTGCATGATAAGATATAATATTTAGTGCGAAGTGTTGTTCATACCTCGTCTACACTTCAAAAGTATGTAAATGCCACACTTCCTTGCTAGGAAAGAGCGTTTCCAGTTGTTTACTTATCGGAGCAATTGAGTTCTAATGCTACTTAAAATGCGATATCGCATCTCATTTCTATGTTGCATGATAACATGTAATATTCCTTGCAAAGTGTTATTCATACCTCGTCTACACTTCAAAAGTATGTAAATGCAACACCTCCTTGCTAGGGAATAGCGTTTCCAGATGTCTGCGTATCGGAGCAATAGTGTTCTAATACTTCTTCAATCGCGATATCGCATCTCATTTCTATGTTGCATGATAAGATATAATATTCATTGCAAAATGTTACGTATACCACGTCTACACTTCAAAAGAATGTAAATGCCACACATCCTTGCTAGGAAATGCGCTTCCAGATGTCTATGCATGGAAGCACTAGAGTTCTAATTCGTCTTAAAAAGCGATATCGCATCTCATTTCTATGTTTCACGATAGGATATAATATTCTTTGGGAAGTGTAATGTATACCTCATATACACAACAAAAGAATTTATATGCCATACATCCTTGATAGGAAATGTTTGTCCTGATGTCTACGTATGGCAGGAATAGAGTTCTTATCCTTCTTAAAACGCGATATCGCATCTGATTTCTATGTTGCATGATAAGTTGTAATATTCATTGCGAATGGTTATGCATTCTTCGTCTACACTTCAAAAGAATGTAAATGCAATACTTCCTTGCTAGGGTATAGCGTT
The DNA here is from genome assembly GCF_050948175.1 of Xylocopa sonorina. Taxonomy (NCBI): domain Eukaryota; kingdom Metazoa; phylum Arthropoda; class Insecta; order Hymenoptera; family Apidae; genus Xylocopa; species Xylocopa sonorina. The sequence goes on from NW_027490157.1 coordinate 454,028, forward strand.
TCCAGATGTCTGCGTACCGAAGCAATAGTGTTCTAATGCTTCTTCAATCGCGATATCGCACCTCATTTCTATGTGTCGTGATAACATATAATGTTCATTGCGAATTGTTATGTATACCGCGTCTACTCTTAAATGGAATGTAAATGCCACACTTCTTTGCTAGGAAAAAGCGTTTCCAGTTGTTTACATATCGGAGCAATAGAGTTCTAATGCTACTTAAAATGCGATATCGCATCTCATTTCTATGTTGCATGATAACATGTAATATTCATCGCGAAGTGTTATTCATACCTCGTCTACACTTCAAAGGTATGTAAATGCAACACTTCCTTGCTAGGGAATAGCGTTTCCAGATGTCTGCGTATCGAAGCAATAGTGTTCTATTGCTTCATTCAACACGATGTCGCAAGTCATTTCAATGATTCATGGTAAATTGCAATGCTTTATGCAATATGTTACATTTGTCTGCATCTAGACCCCAGAAGGATGTGAATCCTATACTTACTTGCAACGGAATATCATTTCCGGATCTCTACGTTTCGAAGCAAGACATTTCTAATACTTCATGCAGCGCGATGTCGCATCTCATTTCATCGTTTCAAAGCGAAGAATCTGTAATCATACATCCATAACATTATGCTTAACTGTTAGAGGTCTTCAATAGAATGTGAAGTATATAATTCCATGCAACGGCGTGGCGCTCCGTAGTGTCTGTCTGTTAAAGCAATCGAGCTAGAATTCTCCATGCAATGCGCTGGCGCATCCCATTTCATCGTTTCAAAGTAAGAATGCTGTAATCTCTTATGCATAGCTCTATGCTTATCTGCTTTAAAACTTCATAAGAATGTAAATTCTACAGCTCCATGCAACAGGATTGCCCTTCGTTTTGTCTACATGTCGGGAAAATAGAGTAGCAATGCATTATACAATGCCGTGACTCATCTCATTTCAACGTTTCGAATTAAGTAAGCTGTAATCTTCTATGAAAAGCATTATAATTATCTGCTTCTACTCTAAAATAGGATGTGAATTCTATAGATCCAAGCAACAGGAGGGCAGGCCCTCCACCATCCTACTGCCTGCCCTGATGTGGGCAAAGGATTCCCAGGGCCGGGATACTGAACTCACGGCTTCTTTCTAGATTGCCTCGACACGGTATTACAAAAGGGTATACGACACGCCGCGAATGACCGGGGATCACCACCCGTTATACAATACAAATTACAATACGCGATGTCACAATTGCGGCAGGGAACAAATGGGACGCTTTAGCGTATAAGGACTCACATTCTCGTTTCCAACAAGTATGGATCTCGTTCAGTCTCTCTCTCTCTCTCTCTCTCTCTCTCCTCCGAATCGCTACGTATAATCGCTTGCTCGATTGCTCGCTAAGTAGTCGCTAAGTCGTTGAGAAGAATAAGAGGCTGTCTTCGTGCTGGCTAGCTCATTATATAGGTTTGCTGGGGGTCTTCGGATCCCCTTAGATCCTCCTTAGGGCTCCTTGGTGGGGTAGGGCCATACTCTTCGGTATTGTTCGGGGCATCGATCGGTGGATTTCGGCGATCTTCCCTGATCGCCCCCTCTGGTGTGTCTAGAGGTGGTCCTCTGGATTATTTGAACTGCGGCGCGTGTCGCGCGCCGCGCTTTCCACGGCTCACCTGCAATTCCGCTGCGCATCTTGAGCTTTCCTCTCCATGGGCTCAGGGGAGGGGTGGAGGTCCTTCTCACACCCGAGAACCATCCTGTTCGTTTCCATGGACTATGGCAGCGGTTTCATCGTTGCAGGGCTCTGGATCTTATCCTTCGGGCTTCAGGGTCTTTTCTGTTTCGCTTCCCGACTCCTCTACCGTCGAGCCCGTCACGCTACCTCGGCGCACAGCCCTTCCGCGAACCTGCGGTCTTCTTATCCGCCGAAGAGGCGTCTTGTGGGTCGCTCCTTCCATCAGCTCGCCAGTCTAATCCGTAGAACGGTGAGAGAGAAAAGAACGGGGGGGGGGGGGGGGGGGGGGAGGTTCTACCATCGTGTATTTCACGCTCCTCGCAAATACAGCTATCGCTATGGTCCGTGTCGCGCTTCTCGCATGGGTGGTGAACTGCGAGCTAGTCTAACCGAAGCAGGGGGGGGGGGGGGTGAGCGAGCCTTGTGTCGTCACCACGTCACAGTACATACAAATTAGCGATTAAGTAGCTATGTGTTCAAATTCAATTCCGAATAATGCACTAAAAAGCATCCCAGATAACAAACGGCAAGATGGTAGCGACACCATGCCGGCACTATATTGCCACTTCCGTGGAGTGTCAACTGATTCGTAGTCATCTGTGACCGGATTCGTTAACTAAAATGCCAGCACGTATTACCAGCACGTTCTAGACAAGCGAATCGCGCAGCACCAGCACCATGGTGACATGCGTATCATCGCTCCATTCATGAATCTCCTCAGCAATGGCGCAGGATCACATTTGGCAATGGGAAACCTGTGCTTTCATACAAATTAGAACCGTTAGATGTCAGTAGATGTTCAGCATATGAGTATTGATAGACATTTTGATGGTCGTTTTCCTATATTTATAGTTATTGAGCGAGTCGTATATATTTCTTTCAATCCATCATAGACTAAAAATATTATTTATAAAAATAATATTACTTATGAAATAAAAATTCATGCTGTTGCGTCCCTAACTTCGCCTTGTGTAATTTTTGAAATAACATGCTGTCATCGTATTTAATGTAACCCTCAATTGCATGAATTTGTAACAATAAATTGAAGAAAATATATATAAAATAAGTGTATATATTTTTATGACAAAGTAATTATCGACTTTATGGAAAAAATCTCCCTATCGAGCTAGTTTATAGAAAATAATAAAATCGAGTTCTTATATCTTTGTTTTTTGCCGGTGTATCTATTTTGGAATCAAAATAAATAAATTGCGCAGTTTAGTCATTTTTCATATTTGCTTATAATTTTTATGGAAACAGCTTCCCCATTAGTAAATGTCAGCCTACGCCACAACCACGCGTGTAGCTATGGTGAGCTGATAGTGTCATTGTCACGGCCGTGTAGCCCGTGTGCTATATCTCGGTGCTTTAATAGTGCCGTGATACGAATGCCGCCCCAGTACTAACAGTATGCCATTTCGAAAGCTGAGTAGGAGCACTTTGTTAGCACAGTTCTGTCATGGAATTCGTTCCATCCGTTGTCATTGGCGTGCCAATCGCTGGCTGTTTGGGATTGTAGTGCATGAGGCAGACTTGTTCCTTATCATCGTCAAGGAGATGGATTTTCACTCCCCCCTTTTTGAATTTTTTAAATTATTGTTTGGAATTTTTGCCGTTTCTGTATCTCTATGACCGCATTGTGGATTCAACTTATGTACGATCTTTTTGGTCTTCATATTTTGTTACATGTAATATTATATATGTGATGCACGTTTGTTATGTAATGCTCCTATTTGTATGCCTCAGATACTTTTATTCTTTGGTAAAGCAACTTATTCGATTAATATATATTTATTAGACATAGATATAAACAATTAGAAAAATGTTATTAAAACGCTGTTAAATATGATGTTGCAATTATATATTTAAGGTCTGAAGATGTAGATGCAATTAATGTCCGATATTTTACGTGATCCAATCGACGTATCGAGTGAGGCTATGAAATATAAAAATCTTTTACTATCCTTCGACCCCTTTACATGTTAAATGAATGATTAGTTCTGCAAGACAAGAAGCCTGAATTAGTGAGATATCTAGGAACATAAGTAATTTGTAAGTAACACATCTTTTCTCTTTGAAATATTTGCCTTTGCATAGAATAGAACGTATAGATATAATTGCCTGTTTTGTACCCATTTCGGTCCAATTCTATTATAGCCTTTGAGCAGAAGTAATATTGATTAGAAAAACAAGATACTATAAGTAACTAATATACTATAAGTAAAATAATAAACATCATAATATTAAATTTAACTCTGTTCATCGTTGCCTTGTTGGACACATCCATAACAATATACAGGGTGGGGCAGTAATAATTAGCACCTCAGATATCCACGAAACTATAAGTTTCATAGAAGTTTTTGCTAATATAAAATTGCATAGTACAAAGGGCCCATCCGTTGATGAAAATAGTTTTTTTGTAAGTGGAGTTATGTTGGACATATGAAGGTTACCTTCATTTTTTAAAATGAATTGGTATGTCCATTCTTCCGTAATACGATAGAGCATTTTAAAGCAAGTTTAACGATCTGTAACATGAAGGCATTGAAGGTTACAAAAAGTAAAGAAAGGCGATAATACTCACGGTTTTGATAGTAAATGAAACATACGTATTGTAAACAGTGGTGGAAGGCGTAATACTTACCGTTTACTTCACTGTGAATAAACACTTTTCGAAAGGCATTTCAATAGTTTGCAGCATAAGTTAAACATGATAAGATTAGTATTGAAAAATCGGTTCGAATACGTTTGGTTAGGCTGTTCTTTGTGTCGTTCATTTTATATAAGTACTGAGCTGCGGATTCCTGAGGACAGCTCGCAAAATTGTTGAACTATGGAAGATTATCATTGTGAATTTAAATCAAAAGGTAATTAAATTCCATTAGATTGTTAACAGATCTCAATGTTTCATTTTAGATAGTAAGATTAAATACTCTTTACAAAACTACAAGTATGGATACATACCTTTCTGTTATTATTATTTCATAAAGAATTATAATTGCAATTACATAGTTCATTACGATAAAAAATATTTTTCAGAAAATTCTAAATATTAAATTAAAGAATCAAGTAAAACATTTTTAATAATTACGAATATGAAAAATACTTGAACATTCCAATAGAAAGATGTCTAAACAGGAGTTAGAAAAGTCAAACATTCAATTTCAATTCCAGAATTCATCTATAAGAGGTAAAATGTTTTGAAAGCTTTAATTACAGTCTTTAATGCAAGCAGTTGGGCAATATTTCAATTTTTAAGAAAATTGATGAAAGTCAACCATTTGGAAGTGGTCAGAATCTTTGTCGTTTGAGCAATAAGTGAATAACAAATAACTGCATAAATTCCAGGCTTAAAAACTTATGGATTAAATCCTATGCAGACTCGTTTATGAGCGAGTTACTAAATAATAATCCACACTATGTAATCATTTTAAAACTTAACCGATTACATCTCGCGAACTTTCAAAGATATCAGAAGCGTGAAAAGTATGTGGTTTATTTAAAACTCTTCTAAGAGAACGGACGAAGCCATTAGAAATATTTGTTGAAGTAAGCAAGTTCTAAAGTTCTAAGCAACGCGACCTTATCTGCCTATGTTTCATGGCAAGTAAGTTCTGAATTTCTATGAATTCCGATGGAATTCCTCACTACTAACGTTTCAAAGTAAGTTCTCAAATTCTCAGTTCTACGTATAAAACTATGTGTGTTCTATATATCTATGTAAAGTGATGGTTCCTATTAGTTGTGACGGAAACCTATATATAGTAAGTCAGAGAAGCTCGAAGGGGTTAATTATCTAAATGCTTTAAGGTGTAAAACGTACTTTAATCTAAAGCGATCTATCGTTCCAAGGTATCCGCTCACGTACAACTTTTCTTGGGCGGCAGCTGCTCAGAAAGTAGCAAAGGGATAGACTACACGACACCGGGAACCCTGGGGCGGAACAACCCTTGAAACTTCGAAATGCTCCTCCTCTCGACTGTGCCTAGCCAAGTACACACACTCAGGTCGCGAGATACTGACGTCACGGCATGTTTATTTATGGTCTCGACGAGGGTTTAACTAACAAGGGCTACGGGAAACTACGCAACACGCCGCGAATTACCGGGTATCATAACTCGCTTCACGATATAAGATACAATATACAATATGCGACACAAGAAATGGAACGCTTTAGCGAATAAGCTCTCACGTACTCTTCTTCAGGTTCCTTGAATTCGCTGGTGGTCCTCGGGTCTCCTGCATCCTACTCGGGGCTCCTTGGTGGAGTGGGCTGTAGGCTTCAGTATTGTTCGGGTCCATCGATCAGTGGACTTCGGCGATTTCCTCTTCTCGCCCCCTTGGGTGTCCCTGAGGGGATCCTCCTGATCATTTAAATTGCGTAGCGCCTCGCGCGCCGCGCTCCCATGGCCCACCTGCAGGGCCACTGGACTTTTGACTTCTCTTTAGGGGGTTAAGGATGGTTGAGGACCTTCTCACATCCCAGAGCATTATAAAGCACAAAAGCAGAAAAGTATAATGCGATGCATAGAGCTTTACAACCTTTTAACTTACATTGAACTGTTTATACGAAATGCGATATTGCGGTGCATGAAGCATGACAAATTAAATTCTTCGGCACCTGGACATCTAGAAACGCTATCCCCGGGCAAGAAAGTGTAGGGTTCACACTCAATTCGTGTGCAGAAGCAGATAAACATAATGCGATGCTATGAATATTACATCTTATCATGAAATATAGAAGTAAGATGCGCAGCCGCGTTTTACGAAGCATTAGAACTCTATTGCCTCTAAACCTTCAGATATAGAAACGATATTCCGTAGCAAGGAAGTGCTGCATTTACATTCATTTGAAGTATAGAGGAGATATACATAACGCGTTGCATTGACATTACATCTTATCATGTGACTTAGAACTGATATGCGATATCGCGTTTTATAAAGAGTTAGAAATCTTTTGCTTCGATGCGTAGACATCTAGAAACGCAATTACCTAGCCAAGAAGTGTGGCATTTGCATTCTTTTGAAGTGTAGACGAGGTATACATAACTCTTCGCAATTAATATTATATCTTATCATGAAACATAGAAATGAGATACGATATCGCGTTTTAAGAAGGTATACATATTCGCAATGAATATTATATCTCATGATGAAACATAGAAATAAGATGCGATATCACGTATTAAGAAGCATTAGAAGTCTATTGCTTCGATACGTAGACATCTGGAAACGTACTTTCCTAGCAAAGGTGTGTGACATTTACATTCTTTTGTTGTGTAGACGAGGAACACATAACACTTCGCAATGAATATTATATCTTATCATGAAACATAGAAATAAGATTCGATATCGAGTTTTAAGAAGCATTAGAAATACATTGCTTCGATACGTAGACATCTGGAAACGTAATTCCTAGCAAGGATGCGTGCATTTACATTCTTTTCAAGTGAAGACGAGATATACATAACACTTCGCAATGAATATTATATCTTATTATGAAACAGAATTGAGATGCGACATCGCATATTAAAAAGTATTGCAACTCTATTTCTTCGATATGTAGACATCTGGAAACACTATTTCCTAGCAAGGACGTGTGACATTTACATTCTATTGTTGTGTAGACGAGGTATGCATAACACTTCGCAATGAAAATGATACCACTTCATGAAACATAGAAATGAGATGCGATATCGCATTTTAGGATACATTAGATCTCTATTGCATCGATACGTAGATATCTGGAAACGCTATTTCCTAGCCACAAAGTGTGGTATTTACATTCTTTTGAAGTGCTCACGTGGTATACATAACACTTCGCAATGAATATTATATCATATCATGAATCATAGAAATGAGATGCGATATTGCGTTTCAAGAAGGAACAGAAACCTATTGCTTCGATACGTGGACATTTGGAAACGCTATTTTCTAGCAAGGAACTGTGTCATTTACATTCATTTGAAGTGTAGACGAGGCATACATAATACTTTGCAATGAATATTATATCTTATCATGAAACATGAAAATGAGATGCGATATCGCGTTTTAAGAAGCATTAAAACACAATTGCTACGATACGTAGCCATCTGCAAACGCTATTTCCTAGGAGGGAAGTGTCGCATTTACATTCATTTGAGGTGTATGCGAGGTATAAGTGACATTTCGCAACGAATATTATATCCTATCATGAAACATAAAAATGAGATGCGATATCGCGTTTTAAGAAGCATTAGAACTCAATTGCTTCGATAAGTAGACATCTGCAAACGTTATTTCCTAGCAAGGAAGTGTCGCATTTACATTCATTTGAAGTGAGTACGAGGTATACATGGCACTTCGCAATGAATATTATATGTTATCATGAAACATGGAAATGAGATGCGATATCGCGTTTTAAGAAGCATTACAACTCTATTGCTACGATACGTAGATATCTGGAAACGCTATTCCCCAGGAAGGAAGTGTCGCATTTACATTCTTTTGAAGTGAATACGAGGAACACATGACACTTCGCCATGAATATTATATCTTGTCATGAAACATAGAAATGAGATGCGATATCCCGTTTTAAGAAGCATTAGAAATCTATTGCTACGATGCGTAGATACCTGGAGATGCTATTTCCTAGCAAGGAAGTGTCGAATTTACATTCTTTTGAAGTGAATACGAGGCATACATGACACTTCGCCATGAATATTATATCTTGTCATGAAACATAGAAATGAGATGCGATATCCCGTTTTAAGAAGCATTAGAAATCTATTGCTACGATGCGTAGATACCTGGAGATGCTATTTCCTAGCAAGGAAGTGTCGAATTTACATTCTTTTGAAGTGAATACGAGGCATACATGACACTTCGCAATGAATGTTATATCTTACCATGAAACATAGAAATGAGATGCGATATCGCGTTTTAAGAAGCGTTAGAACTCTATTGCTACGATACGTAGACCTCTGCAAACGCTATTTCCTGCCAAGGAAGTGTCGCATTTACTTTCTTTTGAAGTGAATACGAGGTATACGTGACATTTCGCTATGAAAACTATAACTTATCACGAAACATAGAAATGAGATGCGATATCGCGATTTAAGCACCATAAGAACTCTGTTTCTACGATACGTAGACATCTGCAAACGCTATTTCCTAACAAAGAACTGCCGCATTTACATTCTTTTGAAGTCAGTACGAGGTATACATGACACTTCGCAATGAATACTATATCTTATCATGAAACATAAAAATGAGATGCGACATTTCGTTTTAAGAAGAATTAGTGCTCTATTGTTTCGGTACGTAAACATCTGCAAACGCTATTTCCTAGCAAGGAAGTGTCGCATTTACATACTTTCGAAGTGAATCCGAGGTATACACGACACTTCGCAGTGAATATTATATCTCATCACGAAACAGAAATGAGATGCGATATCGCGATTTAAGAAGCATTAGAACTCTATTGCATCGATACGTAGTCATCTGAAAACGCTATTTCCTAGCAAGAAAGTGTCGCATTTACATTCTCTTGAAGTTAATACGAGGTATACATGACACTGCGCAATCAATATTATATCTTGTCATGAAACATAGAAATGAAATGCGATATCCCGTTTTAAGAAGCATTAGAAATCTATTGCTACGATGCGTAGATATATGGAGACGCTATTTCCTAGCAAGGAAGAGTCGAATTTACATTCCTTTGAAGTGAATACGAGGCATACATCACACTTCGCAATGAATATTATATCTTATCACGAAACATAGGAATGAGATGCGATATCGCATTTCAAGAAGTGTCAGAACGCTGTTGCTACGATACGAAGACATCTGTAAACGCTATTTCCTAGAAAGGAAGTGTCGCATTTACATTCTTTTGAAGTGAATACGAGGTATACATGACACTTCGCAATGAATATTATATCTTATCATGAAACATAGAAATGAGATGCGATATCGCGTTTTAAGAAGCGTTAGAACTCTAAGGCTACGATACGTAGACCTCTGCAAACGCTATTTCCTAGCAAGGAAGTGTCGCATTTACATTCTTTTGAACTGAATAGGAGGTGTACGTGACACTTCGCAATGGATGTTATACCTTATCATGAAACATAGAAGTAAGATGCGATATCGCGTTTTAAGCAGTATTAGAACTCTATTGCTACGGTACGTAGACAGACGCACGCGCTATTTCTTAGCATGGATGTGTCGCATTTACTTTCTTTTGAAGTGAATGCGAGGTATACATCACACTTCGCAATGGATATTATGTCTTATCATGAAACATAGAAATGAGATGCGATATCGCGTTTTATGAAACATTAGAACAGATTGCTTCGATACGTAGACATCTGCAAACGCTATTTAATAGGAGGGAAGTGTCGCATTTACATTCTCTTGAAGTGAGTACGAGGTATACATAACACTCCACAGTGAATATTATACCCTATCACGAAACATAGTAGTGAAATGCGATATCGGGATTTAAGAAGCATTATAACACTACTGCTTCGATACAGAGACATCTGCAAGCACTATTTCCTAGCAGGGAATAGTCGCATTTACATTCTTTTGAACTGTAGACGAGGTATACATAACACATCGCAATGAATATTATATCTAATCATGAAGCATATAACTGAGATGCGATATCGCGTTCTAAGAAGCAGTACAACTCTATTGCTACGATACGTGGATATCTGCAAACGCTATTTCCTAGCAAGGAAGTGTCGCATTTACATTCATTTGAAGTGTAAGCTAGGTATACATGACACTTCTCAATGAATATTATACCTTATCATGAAACATGGAAATGAGATGCGATATAGCGTTTTAAGAAGCATTAGAGCACTATTGCCTCGATACGTAGACATCTGAAAACGCTATTTCCTAGCAAGGAAGATTCGCATTTACATTCTTTTGTAGTGAATACGAGGTATACATAACACTTCGCAATGAATATTATATCTTATCACGAAACATCTAAATGGGATGCCGTATCGCGATTTAAGTAGCATTAGAACTCTATTGCTACGATACGTAGACATCTGAATAAGCTATTTCCTAGCAAGGAAGTGTTGCACTTACATTCGTTTGGAGAGAATACGAGGTATACATGACACTTCGCAATGAATATTATATCTTATTATGAAATATAGAAGAGAGATGCGATATCGCGTTTTAAGAAGCATTAGAACCCTATTGCCTCGATGCGGAGACATCTGCAAACGCTATTACCTAGCATGGAAGTGTCGCACTTACATTCTTTTGAAGTGAATACGTGGTATACATGACGCTTCACAATGAATATTATATCTTATCACGAAACATAGAAATGAGATGCGATATCGCGATTTAAGTAGCATTAGAACTCTATTGCTACGATACGTACACATCTGAATACGCTATTTCCTAGCAAGGAAGAGTCGCATTAACATTCGTTTGAAGAGAATACAAGGTATACATGACACTTCGCAATGAATATTATATCTTATCATGAAGCATAGGAATGAGATGCGATATGGCGTTTTAAGAAGCGTTAGAACTCTATTGCTACGATTCGTAGACATCTGCAAACGCTATTTCCTAGGAAGGAAGTGTCGCATTTACATTCTTTTGATGTGAATACGAGGTATACATGACACTTCGCAATGAATATTATACCTTATCACGAAACATAGTACTGAGATGCGATATCGCGATTTAAAAGGAATTAGAACTCTATTGCTTCGATGCACAGACATCTGGAAACGCTACTTCTCAGCAAGGAAGTGTCACATTTACATTCTTTTGAAGTACATACGACCTATACATGACACTTCGCAATGAATATTATATCTTATCATGAAACATAGGAGTGTGATGCGATATCCCGTTTTAAGAAGCATAAGAAATCTATTGCTACGGTACGTAGATATCTGGAAACTCTATTTCCTAGCAAGGCAGTGTCGCATTTACATTCTTTTGAAGTGAATAAGAGGCATACATGACACTTTGCAATGAATATTATACCTTATCACGAAACATAGTAATGAGTTACGATATCGCGTGTTAAGAAGCGTTAGAACTCTATTGCTACGATACGTAGACATCTGCAATCGCTATTTCTTAGCAAGGAAGTGTCGCATTTACATTCTTTCGATGTGAATACGAGGCATACATCACACACCACAATGAATATTATATCTTAATATGAAACATAGAAATGAGATGCGATATCGCGTTTTGAGAAGCATTAGAACTCTATTGCTACGATACGTAGACATCTGCGAACGCAATTTCCTAGGAAGGAAGTGTGACTTTTACATTCTCTTGAAGTTAATACGAGGTATACATAACACTCCACAATGAATATTGTATCTTATCATGAAACATAGAACTGAGATGCGATATCGCGATCTAAAAAGCATTAGAACTCTATTGCTACGTTACGTAGGCATTTGCAAACGCTATTCAATAGAAAGGAAGTGTCGCAATTACATTCTTTTGAAGTATAGACGAGGAATACATAACTCTTCGCAATGAATATTATGTCGTATCACGAAACATAGGAATGAGTTACGATATCGCGTTTTATGAAGCGTTAGAACTCTATTGCTACGATACGTAGATATCTGCAAACGCTATTTCCTAGCAAGGAATTGTCGCATTTACATTCTTTTGAAGTGAATACGAGGTATACATAGCACTCTACAATGAATATTATATCTTATCATGAAACATAGAAATGAGTTGCGATATTGCGTTCTAGGAAACACTAGAACTCTATTGCTACGGTACGTAGACATCCGCAAACGCTATTTCGTAGCAAGGAAGTGTCGCAATTACATTCTTTTGAAGTGAATACGATGTATAAATGACACTTCGGAATGAATATTGTACCTTATCATGAAACATAGAACTGCGATGCGATATCGCGATTTAAAAAGCATTGGAACTCTATTGCTACGATACGTAGGCATCTGCAAACGCTACTCAATAGAAAGGAAGTGTCGCATTTACATTCTTTTGAAGTATAGACGAGGAGTACATAACTCTTCGCAATGAATATTATATCGTATCATGAAACGTAGAAATGAGATGCGATATCGCGATCTAAGAAGCATTAGAACTCCAGTGCTACGATACGTGGACATCTGCTAACGCAATTTCCTAGGAAGGAAGGTCCGCATTTACATACATTTGAAGTGTAAGCGAGGTATAAGTGACACTGGGCAACGAATATTGTATCTTATCATCAAACGTACAAATGAGATGCGATATCGCATTTTAAGAGGCGTTAGAAATCTATTGCTACGATACGCAGACGTCTGCAAACGCTATTTCCTAGCAAGGGACTGTCGCATTTACATTCTTGTGAAGTGAAAACGAGGTATACATAACACTTCGCAATGAATATTATATCTTATCGTGAAACATAGAAATGAGATGCGATATCCCGTTTTAAGAAGCACTAGAACTCTGTTGCTTCGATACGTAGACATCTGGAAACTATACTTCCTAGCAAGGAAGTGTCGCATTTACATTCTTTTGAAGTGAATACGAGGTATACATGACACTTCGCTATGAATATTATATCTTATCAGGAGACATGGAAATGAAATGCGATATCCCGTTTTAAGAAGCATTAGAAGTCAATTGCTACGATACGTGTCTACGTATCGTCATTGCAGATGTCTTGCAAACGCTATTTCCTAGAAAGGAAGTGCCACATTTACATTCATTTGAAGTGAATAAGAGGTATAAGTGAAACTTCGCAATGAATATTATATCTTATCATGAAGCATAGAAATGAGTTGCGATATCGCGTTTTAGGATATACTAGAACTCTATTGCTACGATACGTAGACATCTGCAAAGGCAATTTCGTAGCAAGGAAATTTCGCATTTACTTTCTTTTGAAGTGAATACGAGGTATACATCACACACCACAATGAATATTATATCTTATCATGAAACATAGAACTGAGACGGGATATCCCGTTTTAAGAAGCATAAGAAATCTATTGCTACGGTGCGTAGATATCTGGAAACGCTATTTCCTAGCAGGGCAGTGTCGCATTTACATTCTTTTGAAGTGAATAAGAGGCATACATGACACTTTGCAATGAATATTATACCTTATCACGAAACATAGGAATGAGATGCGATATCGCGTTTTAAGAAGCGTTAGAACTCTATTGCTACGATACGTAGACCTCTGCAAATGTTATTTCCTGGCAAGGAAGTGTCGCATTTACATTCTTTTGAAGTGAATAGGAGGTGTACGTGACACTTCGCAATAAATATTATACCTTATCATGAAACATTGTAGTGAGATGCGATATCGCGTGTTAAGCAGTATTAGAACTCTATTGCTACGGTAGGTAGGCATATGCAAACGCTATTTCCAGGCATGGATGTGTCGCAGTTACTTTCTTTTGAAGTGAATACAAGGTATATGTGACATTTTGCAATGAATATTATAACTTATCACGAAACAGGGAAATGAGGTGCGTCATCACGCTTTTGAGAAGAATTGGAACACTATTGTTTCGATACTTAGACATATGGAAACGCTATTTCCTAGCAAGTAAGTGTCGCATTTACATTCCTTTGAAGCGAATTCAAGGTATACATCACATTTCGCAATGGATATTATGTCTTATCATGAAACATAGAATTGAGATGCGATATCGCGTTTTATGAAGCATTAGAACACTATCGCTGCGATACGTAGACATCTGCAAACGCTATTTCCTAGGAAGGAAGTGTCGCATTTACATTCCTTTGATGTGAATACGAGGTATACATGACACTTCGCAATGAATATTATACCTTATCACGAAACATAGTACTGAGATGCGATATCGCGATTTAAAAGGAATTAGAACTCTATTGCTACGATACGTAGACATCTGCAAACGCTATTTCCTAGCAAGGAGGTGTCGCATTTACATTCTTTTGAAGTGAATACGAGGTATACATGACACTTCGCAATGAATGTTATATCTTATGATGAAACAGAGAAATGAGATGCGACATCTCGTTTTAAGAAGCGTTAGATATCTATTGTTACGATACGTACACTTCTGCAGACGCTATTTCCTAGCAAGGTAGTGACGCATTTACATTCACTTGATGTGTGTGCGAGGTATAAGTGACACTTTGCAATGAATATTGTATCTTATCATGAAACGTAGAAATGAGATGCGATATCGCGTTTTAAGAAGCATTAGAAAACTATTGCTGCGATACGTAGACACCTGCAAACGCTATTTCCTAGCAAGGAAATGTCGCATTTACATTCATTTGAAGTATACGCGAGGTATCGATGACACTTCGCAATGAATATTATATCTTATCATGAAACATAGAAATGAGATGCGATATCGCATTTTAAGATGTATTAGAACTCTATTGCTACGATACGTAGACATCTGCAAACGCTATTTCCTAGGAAGGAAGTGTCGTATTTACATTTATTTGATGCGTATGAGAGGTATGCATGACACTTCGCAATGAATATTATATCTTATCATGAAACATAGAAATGACATGCGATATCTCGTTCTAAGAAGCATTAGAATTCTATTGCTATTATACGTAGACATCTGGATACGCTATTTCCTAGCAAGGAAGTGTCGCATTCACATTCTTTTTAAGTAAATACGAGGTATACATGACTCTTCGCAATGGATATTATATCTTATCACGAAACATAGAAATGAGATGCGCTATCGAGATTTAGAAAGCATTAGAAGTCTATTGCTACTATACGTAGACATCTGGATACGCTATTTCCTAGCAAGGAAGAGTCGCATTCACATTCTTTTGAAGTAAATACGAGGTATACATGACACTTCGCAATGGATATTATATCTTATCACGAAACATAGAAATGAGATGCCCTATCGAGATTTAGAAAGCATTAGAACTTTATTGCTGCGATACGTAGACATCTGCAAACGCTATTTAATAGCAAGGAAGTGTCGTATTTACATTCTTTTGAAGTGAAGACGTGGTATACATAACTCTCCACAATGATTATTATATCTTATCATGAAACATAGAAATGAGATGCAATATCCCGTTTTAAAAAGCTTTAGAACACTATTGCTACAATACATAGACATCTGCAAAAGCTATTTCCTAGGTAGGAAGTGTCGCACTTACATTCATTTGAAGTGTATGCGAGCTATAATTGACATTTCGCAACGAATATTATATTCTATCATGAAACATAAAAATGGGATGCGATATCCCGTTTTAAGAAGCATTAGAACTCTATTGCTACGATACGCAGACATCTGAAAACGCTATATCCTAGCAAGGAAGTGTCGCATTTACATTCAGTTGAAGTGAGTACGAGGTATACATGACATTTCGCAATGAATATTATATCATATCATGAAACATAGAAATGAGATGCGATATCGCGTATTAAGAAACATTAGAACTCTATTGCTGCGATACGTTGTCATCTGCAAACGCTATTTCCTAGCAAGGAAGTGTCGCATTTACATTCATTTGAAGTGAAAACGAGGTATACATGACATTTCGTAATGAATATTATATCTTATCATGAAACATACAATTGAGATTCGATATCGTGTTATAAGAAGCATTAGAACATTATTGCTTCGATACGTAGGCATCTGCAAACGCTATTTCCTAGCAAGGAAGTGCCGCATTTACATACTATTGAAGTGAATACGAGGTATACATGACACGTCGCAATGAATATTATATCTTGTCATGAAACATAGAAATGAGATGCGATATCGTGTTATAAGAAGCATTAGAACCCTATGGCTTCGATATGCAGATATCTGCAAACGCTATTTCCTAGCAAGGAAGTATCGCACTTGCATTCCTTTGAAGTGAATACGAGGTATACATGACACTTCGCAATGAATATTATATCTTATCATGAAACATGGAAATGAGATGCGATATCGCGTTTTAAGAAGCATTTGAACTCTATTGCTACGATACGTAGACACCCGCAAACGCTATTTTCTAGCAAGGAAGTGTCGTATTTACATTTATTTGATGCGTATGAGAGGTATGCATGACACTTCGCAATGAATATTATATCTTATCATGAAACATAGAAATGACATGCGATATCTCGTTCTAAGAAGCATTAGAATTCTATTGCTATTATACGTAGACATCTGGATACGCTATTTCCTAGCAAGGAAGTGTCGCATTCACATTCTTTTTAAGTAAATACGAGGTATACATGACTCTTCGCAGTGGATATTATATCTTATCACGAAACATAGAAATGAGATGCGCTATCGAGATTTAGAAAGCATTAGAAGTCTATTGCTACTATACGTAGACATCTGGATAAGCTATTTCCTAGCAAGGAAGAGTCGCATTCACATTCTTTTGAAGTAAATACGAGGTATACATGACACTTCGCAATGGATATTATATCTTATCACGAAACATAGAAATGAGATGCCCTATCGAGATTTAGAAAGCATTAGAACTTTATTGCTGCGATACGTAGACATCTGCAAACGCTATTTAATAGCAAGGAAGTGTCGTATTTACATTCTTTTGAAGTGAAGACGTGGTATACATAACTCTCCACAATGATTATTATATCTTATCATGAAACATAGAAATGAGATGCGATATCGCGTTTTAAGAAGCGTTAGAACTCTAAGGCTACGATACGTAGACCTCTGCAAACGCTATTTCCTAGCAAGGAAGTGTCGCATTTACATTCTTTTGAACTGAATAGGAGGTGTACGTGACACTTCGCAATGGATGTTATACCTTATCATGAAACATAGAAGTAAGATGCGATATCGCGTTTTAAGCAGTATTAGAACTCTATTGCTACGGTACGTAGACAGACGCACGCGCTATTTCTTAGCATGGATGTGTCGCATTTACTTTCTTTTGAAGTGAATGCGAGGTATACATCACACTTCGCAATGGATATTATGTCTTATCATGAAACATAGAAATGAGATGCGATATCGCGTTTTATGAAACATTAGAACAGATTGCTTCGATACGTAGACATCTGCAAACGCTATTTAATAGGAGGGAAGTGTCGCATTTACATTCTCTTGAAGTGAGTACGAGGTATACATAACACTCCACAGTGAATATTATACCCTATCACGAAACATAGTAGTGAAATGCGATATCGGGATTTAAGAAGCATTATAACACTACTGCTTCGATACAGAGACATCTGCAAGCACTATTTCCTAGCAGGGAATAGTCGCATTTACATTCTTTTGAACTGTAGACGAGGTATACATAACACATCGCAATGAATATTATATCTAATCATGAAGCATATAACTGAGATGCGATATCGCGTTCTAAGAAGCAGTACAACTCTATTGCTACGATACGTGGATATCTGCAAACGCTATTTCCTAGCAAGGAAGAGTCGCATTCACATTCTTTTGAAGTAAATACGAGGTATACATGACACTTCGCAATGGATATTATATCTTATCACGAAACATAGAAATGAGATGCCCTATCGAGATTTAGAAAGCATTAGAACTTTATTGCTGCGATACGTAGACATCTGCAAACGCTATTTAATAGCAAGGAAGTGTCGTATTTACATTCTTTTGAAGTGAAGACGTGGTATACATAACTCTCCACAATGATTATTATATCTTATCATGAAACATAGAAATGAGATGCAATATCCCGTTTTAAAAAGCTTTAGAACACTATTGCTACAATACATAGACATCTGCAAAAGCTATTTCCTAGGTAGGAAGTGTCGCACTTACATTCATTTGAAGTGTATGCGAGCTATAATTGACATTTCGCAACGAATATTATATTCTATCATGAAACATAAAAATGGGATGCGATATCCCGTTTTAAGAAGCATTAGAACTCTATTGCTACGATACGCAGACATCTGAAAACGCTATATCCTAGCAAGGAAGTGTCGCATTTACATTCAGTTGAAGTGAGTACGAGGTATACATGACATTTCGCAATGAATATTATATCATATCATGAAACATAGAAATGAGATGCGATATCGCGTATTAAGAAACATTAGAACTCTATTGCTGCGATACGTTGTCATATGCAAACGCTATTTCCTAGCAAGGAAGTGTCGCATTTACATTCATTTGAAGTGAAAACGAGGTATACATGACATTTCGTAATGAATATTATATCTTATCATGAAACATACAATTGAGATTCGATATCGTGTTATAAGAAGCATTAGAACATTATTGCTTCGATACGTAGGCATCTGCAAACGCTATTTCCTAGCAAGGAAGTGCCGCATTTACATACTATTGAAGTGAATACGAGGTATACATGACACGTCGCAATGAATATTATATCTTGTCATGAAACATAGAAATGAGATGCGATATCGTGTTATAAGAAGCATTAGAACCCTATGGCTTCGATATGCAGATATCTGCAAACGCTATTTCCTAGCAAGGAAGTATCGCACTTGCATTCCTTTGAAGTGAATACGAGGTATACATGACACTTCGCAATGAATATTATATCTTATCATGAAACATGGAAATGAGATGCGATATCGCGTTTTAAGAAGCATTTGAACTTTATTGCTGCGATACGTAGACATCTGCAAACGCTATTTAATAGCAAGGAAGTGTCGTATTTACATTCTTTTGAAGTGAAGACGTGGTATACATAACTCTCCACAATGATTATTATATCTTATCATGAAACATAGAAATGAGATGCGATATCGCGTTTTAAGAAGCATTAGAACACTATTGCTTCGATACGTAGACATCTGCAAACCCTATTTCCTATCAAGAAAGTGTCGCATTTACATTCATTTGAAGTGAACACGAGGCATACATGACACTTCGAATTGAATACTATATCTTATCATGAAACATAAAAATGGGATGCGATATCCCGTTTTAAGATGCATTAGAACACTATTGCTTCGATACGCAGACATCTGCAAACGCTATATCCTAGCAAGGAAGTGTCGCATTTACATTGAGTCGAAATGAGTACGAGGTATACATGACACATCGCAATGCATATTATATCTTATTATGAAGCATAGAAATGAGATGCGATACCGCGTTTTAAGAAACATTAGAACTCTATTGCTACTATACGTAGACATCTGGATACGCTATTTCCTAGCAAGGCAGTGTCGCATTCACATTCTTTTGAAGTAAATACGAGGTATACATGACACTTCGCAATGGCTATTATATCTTATCACGAAACATAGAAATGAGATGCGCTATCGAGATTTGGAAAGCATTAGAAGTCTACTGCTACTATACGTAGACATCTGGATACGCTATTTCCTAGCAAGGAAGTGTCGCATTCACATTCTTTTGAAGTAAATACGAGGTATACATGACACTTCGCAATGAATATTATATCTTATCATGATGCATAGAAATGAGATGCGATATCGCGTTTCAAGAAGCATTAGAACTCTATGGCCTCGATGCGGAGACATCTGCAAACGCTATTTCCTAGCAAGCAATAGCCGCATTTACATTCTTTTGAAGTGAATACGAGGTATACATGACACTTCGCAATGAATATTATATCTTATCATGAATCATAGAAGTGAGATGCGATATCGCGTTTTAAGAAGCATTAGAACCTTACTGCCTCGACGCGTAGACATCTGAAGACGCTATTTGCTAGCATGGAAGTGACGCATTTACATTCTTTTGAAGTGAATACGAGGTATACATGACACTTCGCAATGAATATTATATCATATCTTGAAGCATAGAAATGAGATGCAATATCGCGTTTTGAGAAGCATTAGAATTCTATTGCTTCCATACGTAGACATCTGCAAACGCTATTTCCTAGCAAGGAATTGTAGCATTTACATTCTTTTGAAGTGAATACGAGGTATACAAAACAATGCACAATGTATATTATATCTTATCATGAAACATAGAAGTGAGATGCGATATCGCGCTTTAAGAAGCATTAGAACTCTATTGCTACGATACGTAGATATCTGCAAACGCTATTTCCTAGCATGGAAGTGTCGCATTTACATTCTTTTGAAGTGAATACGATGTATACATGACACTTCGCGATGAATGTTATATCTAATCATGAAACATAGAAGTGAGATGCGATATCGCGTTTAAGAAGCATTAGAAACCTATTTCTACGATACGTAGATATCTGGAAACGCTATTTCCTAGCATGGAAGTGTCGCATTTACATTCTCTTGAGTGAATACGAGATATACATGACACTTCGCAATGAATATTATATCTTATCATGAAACATAGGAATGAGGTACTATATCGCGTTTTGAGAAGCATTAGAATTCTATTGCTTCCATACGTAAACATCTGCAAACGCTATTTCCTAGCAAGGAATTGTAGCATTTACATTCTTCTGAAGTGAATACGAGGTATACAAAACAATGCACAATGAATATTATATCTTATCATGAAACATAGAAGTGAGTTGCGATATCGCGCTTTAAGAAGCATTAGAACTCTATTGCTACGATACGTAGACATCTGTAAACGCTATTTCCTAGCATGGAAGTGTCGCATTTACATTCTTTTGTAGTGAATACGAGATATACATGACCCTTCGCGATGAATATTATATCTTATCATGAAACATAGAAGTGAGATGCGATGTCTCGTGTTAAGAAGTTTTAGAACTCGACTGTTACGATATGTAGACGTCTGGAAACGCTATTTCCTAGGAAGGAGAAGTGTCGCAATTACATTCTTTTGATGTGAATACGAGATATACATGACACTTCGCAATGATTATTATATCTTATCATGAAACAAAGGAATGAGGTGCTATATCGCGTTTTGAGAAGCATTAGAATTCTATTGCTTCCATACGTAGACATCTGCAAATGCTATTTCCTAGCAAGGAATTGTAGCATTTACATTCTTTCGAAGTGAATACGAGGTATACAAAACAATGCACAATGTATATTATATCTTATCATGAAACATAGAAGTGAGATGCGATATCGCGCCTTAAGAAGCATTAGAACTCTATTGCTACGATACGTAGATATCTGCAAACGCTATTTCCTAGCATGGAAGTGTCGCATTTACATTCTTTTGAAGTGAATACGATGTATACATGACACTTCGCGATGAATGTTATATCTAATCATGAAACATAGAAGTGAGATGCGATATCGCGTTTAAGAAGCATTAGAAACCTATTTCTACGATACGTAGATATCTGGAAACGCTATTTCCTAGCATGGAAGTGTCGCATTTACATTCTCTTGAGTGAATACGAGATATACATGACACTTCGCAATGAATATTATATCTTATCATGAAACATAGGAATGAGGTACTATATCGCGTTTTGAGAAGCATTAGAATTCTATTGCTTCCATACGTAAACATCTGCAAACGCTATTTCCTAGCAAGGAATTGTAGCATTTACATTCTTCTGAAGTGAATACGAGGTATACAAAACAATGCACAATGAATATTATATCTTATCATGAAACATAGATGTGAGTTGCGATATCGCGCTTTAAGAAGCATTAGAACTATATTGCTACGAAACGTAGACATCTGTAAACGCTATTTCCTAGCATGGAAGTGTCGCATTTACATTCTTTTGAAGTGAATACGAGATATACATGACACTTCGCAATGAATATTATATCTTATCGTGAAACATAGAAATGAGATGCGATGGCTCGTTTTAAGAAGCATTAGAACTTTATTGCTACGATACGTAGACATCTGCAAACGCTATTTCCTAGCATGCAAGTGTCGCATTTACATTCTTTTTAAGTGAATACGAGGTATACATGACACTTCGCAATGAATATTATATCTTATCATGAAACATAGAAGTGAGATGCGATATCGCGTTTAAGAAGCATTAAAAACCTATTGCTTCCTTACGTAAACATCTGCAAACGCTATTTCCTAGCAAGGAATTGTAGCATTTACATTCTTCTGACGTGAATACGAGGTATACAAAACAATGCACAATGAATATTATATCTTATCATGAAACATAGAAGTGAGATGCGATATCGCGCTTTAAGAAGCATTAGAACTCTATTGCTACGATACGTAGACATCTGTAAACGCTATTTCCTAGCATGGAAGTGTCGCATTTACATTCTTTTGAAGTGAATACGAGATATACATGACACTTCGCAATGAATATTATATCTTATCGTGAAACATAGAAATGAGATGCGATGGCTCGTTTTAAGAAGCATTAGAACTTTATTGCTACGATACGTAGACATCTGCAAACGCTATTTCCTAGCATGCGAGTGTCGCATTTACATTCTTTTTAAGTGAATACGAGGTATACATGACACTTCGCAATGAATATTATATCTTATCATGAAACATAGAAGTGAGATGCGATATCGCGTTTAAGAAGCATTAAAAACCTATTGCTTCCTTACGTAAACATCTGCAAACGCTATTTCCTAGCAAGGAATTGTAGCATTTACATTCTTCTGACGTGAATACGAGGTATACAAAACAATGCACAATGAATATTATATCTTATCATGAAACATAGAAGTGAGATGCGATATCGCGCTTTAAGAAGCATTAGAACTCTATTGCTACGATACGTAGACATCTGTAAACGCTATTTCCTAGCATGGAAGTGTCGCATTTACATTCTTTTGAAGTGAATACGAGATATACATGACACTTCGCAATGAATATTATATCTTATCGTGAAACATAGAAATGAGATGCGATGGCTCGTTTTAAGAAGCATTAGAACTTTATTGCTACGATACGTAGACATCTGCAAACGCTATTTCCTAGCATGCAAGTGTCGCATTTACATTCTTTTTAAGTGAATACGAGGTATACATGACACTTCGCAATGAATATTATATCTTATCATGAAACATAGAAGTGAGATGCGATATCGCGTTTAAGAAGCATTAAAAACCTATTGCTTCCTTACGTAAACATCTGCAAACGCTATTTCCTAGCAAGGAATTGTAGCATTTACATTCTTCTGACGTGAATACGAGGTATACAAAACAATGCACAATGAATATTATATCTTATCATGAAACATAGAAGTGAGATGCGATATCGCGCTTTAAGAAGCATTAGAACTCTATTGCTACGATACGTAGACATCTGTAAACGCTATTTCCTAGCATGGAAGTGTCGCATTTACATTCTTTTGTAGTGAATACGAGATATACATGACCCTTCGCGATGAATATTATATCTTATCATGAAACATAGAAGTGTGATGCGATGTCTCGTGTTAAGAAGTTTTAGAACTCGACTGTTACGATATGTAGACGTCTGGAAACGCTATTTCCTAGCAAGGAGAAGTGTCGCAATTACATTCTTTTGATGTGAATACGAGATATACATGACACTTCGCAATGATTATTATATCTTATCATGAAACAAAGGAATGTGGTGCTATATCGCGTTTTGAGAAGCATTAGAATTCTATTGCTTCCATACGTAGACATCTGCAAACGCTATTTCCTAGCAAGGAATTGTAGCATTTACATTCTTTTGAAGTGAATACGAGGTATACAAAACAATGCACAATGTATATTATATCTTATCATGAAACATAGAAGTGAGATGCGATATCGCGCCTTAAGAAGCATTAGAACTCTATTGCTACGATACGTAGATATCTGCAAACGCTATTTCCTAGCATGGAAGTGTCGCATTTACATTCTTTTGAAGTGAATACGATGTATACATGACACTTCGCGATGAATGTTATATCTAATCATGAAACATAGAAGTGAGATGCGATATCGCGTTTAAGAAGCATTAGAAACCTATTTCTACGATACGTAGATATCTGGAAACGCTATTTCCTAGCATGGAAGTGTCGCATTTACATTCTCTTGAGTGAATACGAGATATACATGACACTTCGCAATGAATATTATATCTTATCATGAAACATAGGAATGAGGTACTATATCGCGTTTTGAG
This sequence comes from Xylocopa sonorina, assembly GCF_050948175.1. Classification (NCBI taxonomy): domain Eukaryota; kingdom Metazoa; phylum Arthropoda; class Insecta; order Hymenoptera; family Apidae; genus Xylocopa; species Xylocopa sonorina. The sequence continues at coordinate 478,694 of NW_027490157.1, forward strand.
AAGCATTAGAATTCTATTGCTTCCATACGTAAACATCTGCAAACGCTATTTCCTAGCAAGGAATTGTAGCATTTACATTCTTCTGAAGTGAATACGAGGTATACAAAACAATGCACAATGAATATTATATCTTATCATGAAACATAGAAGTGAGTTGCGATATCGCGCTTTAAGAAGCATTAGAACTCTATTGCTACGATACGTAGACATCTGTAAACGCTATTTCCTAGCATGGAAGTGTCGCATTTACATTCTTTTGTAGTGAATACGAGATATACATGACCCTTCGCGATGAATATTATATCTTATCATGAAACATAGAAGTGAGATGCGATGTCTCGTGTTAAGAAGTTTTAGAACTCGACTGTTACGATATGTAGACGTCTGGAAACGCTATTTCCTAGGAAGGAGAAGTGTCGCAATTACATTCTTTTGATGTGAATACGAGATATACATGACACTTCGCAATGATTATTATATCTTATCATGAAACAAAGGAATGAGGTGCTATATCGCGTTTTGAGAAGCATTAGAATTCTATTGCTTCCATACGTAGACATCTGCAAACGCTATTTCCTAGCAAGGAATTGTAGCATTTACATTCTTTTGAAGTGAATACGAGGTATACAAAACAATGCACAATGTATATTATATCTTATCATGAAACATAGAAGTGAGATGCGATATCGCGCCTTAAGAAGCATTAGAACTCTATTGCTACGATACGTAGATATCTGCAAACGCTATTTCCTAGCATGGAAGTGTCGCATTTACATTCTTTTGAAGTGAATACGATGTATACATGACACTTCGCGATGAATGTTATATCTAATCATGAAACATAGAAGTGAGATGCGATATCGCGTTTAAGAAGCATTAGAAACCTATTTCTACGATACGTAGATATCTGGAAACGCTATTTCCTAGCATGGAAGTGTCGCATTTACATTCTCTTGAGTGAATACGAGATATACATGACACTTCGCAATGAATATTATATCTTATCATGAAACATAGGAATGAGGTACTATATCGCGTTTTGAGAAGCATTAGAATTCTATTGCTTCCATACGTAAACATCTGCAAACGCTATTTCCTAGCAAGGAATTGTAGCATTTACATTCTTCTGAAGTGAATACGAGGTATACAAAACAATGCACAATGAATATTATATCTTATCATGAAACATAGAAGTGAGTTGCGATATCGCGCTTTAAGAAGCATTAGAACTATATTGCTACGAAACGTAGACATCTGTAAACGCTATTTCCTAGCATGGAAGTGTCGCATTTACATTCTTTTGAAGTGAATACGAGATATACATGACACTTCGCAATGAATATTATATCTTATCGTGAAACATAGAAATGAGATGCGATGGCTCGTTTTAAGAAGCATTAGAACTTTATTGCTACGATACGTAGACATCTGCAAACGCTATTTCCTAGCATGCAAGTGTCGCATTTACATTCTTTTTAAGTGAATACGAGGTATACATGACACTTCGCAATGAATATTATATCTTATCATGAAACATAGAAGTGAGATGCGATATCGCGTTTAAGAAGCATTAAAAACCTATTGCTTCCTTACGTAAACATCTGCAAACGCTATTTCCTAGCAAGGAATTGTAGCATTTACATTCTTCTGACGTGAATACGAGGTATACAAAACAATGCACAATGAATATTATATCTTATCATGAAACATAGAAGTGAGATGCGATATCGCGCTTTAAGAAGCATTAGAACTCTATTGCTACGATACGTAGACATCTGTAAACGCTATTTCCTAGCATGGAAGTGTCGCATTTACATTCTTTTGAAGTGAATACGAGATATACATGACACTTCGCAATGAATATTATATCTTATCGTGAAACATAGAAATGAGATGCGATGGCTCGTTTTAAGAAGCATTAGAACTTTATTGCTACGATACGTAGACATCTGCAAACGCTATTTCCTAGCATGCAAGTGTCGCATTTACATTCTTTTTAAGTGAATACGAGGTATACATGACACTTCGCAATGAATATTATATCTTATCATGAAACATAGAAGTGAGATGCGATATCGCGTTTAAGAAGCATTAAAAACCTATTGCTTCCTTACGTAAACATCTGCAAACGCTATTTCCTAGCAAGGAATTGTAGCATTTACATTCTTCTGACGTGAATACGAGGTATACAAAACAATGCACAATGAATATTATATCTTATCATGAAACATAGAAGTGAGATGCGATATCGCGCTTTAAGAAGCATTAGAACTCTATTGCTACGATACGTAGACATCTGTAAACGCTATTTCCTAGCATGGAAGTGTCGCATTTACATTCTTTTGAAGTGAATACGAGATATACATGACACTTCGCAATGAATATTATATCTTATCGTGAAACATAGAAATGAGATGCGATGGCTCGTTTTAAGAAGCATTAGAACTTTATTGCTACGATACGTAGACATCTGCAAACGCTATTTCCTAGCATGCAAGTGTCGCATTTACATTCTTTTTAAGTGAATACGAGGTATACATGACACTTCGCAATGAATATTATATCTTATCATGAAACATAGAAGTGAGATGCGATATCGCGTTTAAGAAGCATTAAAAACCTATTGCTTCCTTACGTAAACATCTGCAAACGCTATTTCCTAGCAAGGAATTGTAGCATTTACATTCTTCTGACGTGAATACGAGGTATACAAAACAATGCACAATGAATATTATATCTTATCATGAAACATAGAAGTGAGATGCGATATCGCGCTTTAAGAAGCATTAGAACTCTATTGCTACGATACGTAGACATCTGTAAACGCTATTTCCTAGCATGGAAGTGTCGCATTTACATTCTTTTGTAGTGAATACGAGATATACATGACCCTTCGCGATGAATATTATATCTTATCATGAAACATAGAAGTGAGATGCGATGTCTCGTGTTAAGAAGTTTTAGAACTCGACTGTTACGATATGTAGACGTCTGGAAACGCTATTTCCTAGCAAGGAGAAGTGTCGCAATTACATTCTTTTGATGTGAATACGAGATATACATGACACTTCGCAATGATTATTATATCTTATCATGAAACAAAGGAATGAGGTGCTATATCGCGTTTTGAGAAGCATTAGAATTCTATTGCTTCCATACGTAGACATCTGCAAACGCTATTTCCTAGCAAGGAATTGTAGCATTTACATTCTTTTGAAGTGAATACGAGGTATACAAAACAATGCACAATGTATATTATATCTTATCATGAAACATAGAAGTGAGATGCGATATAGCGCTTTAAGAAGCATTAGAACTCTATTGCTACGATACGTAGACATCTGGAAACGCTATTTCCTAGCATGGAAGTGTCGCATTTACATTCTTTTGAAGTGAATACGAGGTATACAAAACAATGCACAATGTATATTATATCTTATCATGAAACATAGAAGTGAGATGCGATATCGCGCTTTAAGAAGCATTAGAACTCTATTGCTACGATACGTAGATATCTGCAAACGCTATTTCCTAGCATGGAAGTGTCGCATTTACATTCTTTTGAAGTGAATACGATGTATACATGACACTTCGCGATGAATGTTATATCTAATCATGAAACATAGAAGTGAGATGCGATATCGCGTTTAAGAAGCATTAGAAACCTATTTCTACGATACGTAGATATCTGGAAACGCTATTTCCTAGCATGGAAGTGTCGCATTTACATTCTCTTGAGTGAATACGAGATATACATGACACTTCGCAATGAATATTATATCTTATCATGAAACATAGGAATGAGGTACTATATCGCGTTTTGAGAAGCATTAGAATTCTATTGCTTCCATACGTAAACATCTGCAAACGCTATTTCCTAGCAAGGAATTGTAGCATTTACATTCTTCTGAAGTGAATACGAGGTATACAAAACAATGCACAATGAATATTATATCTTATCATGAAACATAGAAGTGAGTTGCGATATCGCGCTTTAAGAAGCATTAGAACTCTATTGCTACGATACGTAGACATCTGTAAACGCTATTTCCTAGCATGGAAGTGTCGCATTTACATTCTTTTGTAGTGAATACGAGATATACATGACCCTTCGCGATGAATATTATATCTTATCATGAAACATAGAAGTGAGATGCGATGTCTCGTGTTAAGAAGTTTTAGAACTCGACTGTTACGATATGTAGACGTCTGGAAACGCTATTTCCTAGGAAGGAGAAGTGTCGCAATTACATTCTTTTGATGTGAATACGAGATATACATGACACTTCGCATTGATTATTATATCTTATCATGAAACAAAGGAATGAGGTGCTATATCGCGTTTTGAGAAGCATTAGAATTCTATTGCTTCCATACGTAGACATCTGCAAACGCTATTTCCTAGCAAGGAATTGTAGCATTTACATTCTTTTGAAGTGAATACGAGGTATACAAAACAATGCACAATGTATATTATATCTTATCATGAAACATAGAAGTGAGATGCGATATCGCGCCTTAAGAAGCATTAGAACTCTATTGCTACGATACGTAGATATCTGCAAACGCTATTTCCTAGCATGGAAGTGTCGCGTTTACATTCTTTTGAAGTGAATACGATGTATACATGACACTTCGCGATGAATGTTATATCTAATCATGAAACATAGAAGTGAGATGCGATATCGCGTTTAAGAAGCATTAGAAACCTATTTCTACGATACGTAGATATCTGGAAACGCTATTTCCTAGCATGGAAGTGTCGCATTTACATTCTCTTGAGTGAATACGAGATATACATGACACTTCGCAATGAATATTATATCTTATCATGAAACATAGGAATGAGGTACTATATCGCGTTTTGTGAAGCATTAGAATTCTATTGCTTCCATACGTAAACATCTGCAAACGCTATTTTTTAGCAAGGAATTGTAGCATTTACATTCTTCTGAAGTGAATACGAGGTATACAAAACAATGCACAATGAATATTATATCTTATCATGAAACATAGAAGTGAGTTGCGATATCGCGCTTTAAGAAGCATTAGAACTATATTGCTACGAAACGTAGACATCTGTAAACGCTATTTCCTAGCATGGAAGTGTCGCATTTACATTCTTTTGAAGTGAATACGAGATATACATGACACTTCGCAATGAATATTATATCTTATCGTGAAACATAGAAATGAGATGCGATGGCTCGTTTTAAGAAGCATTAGAACTTTATTGCTACGATACGTAGACATCTGCAAACGCTATTTCCTAGCATGCAAGTGTCGCATTTACATTCTTTTTAAGTGAATACGAGGTATACATGACACTTCGCAATGAATATTATATCTTATCATGAAACATAGAAGTGAGATGCGATATCGCGTTTAAGAAGCATTAAAAACCTATTGCTTCCTTACGTAAACATCTGCAAACGCTATTTCCTAGCAAGGAATTGTAGCATTTACATTCTTCTGACGTGAATACGAGGCATACAAAACAATGCACAATGAATATTATATCTTATCATGAAACATAGAAGTGAGATGCGATATCGCGCTTTAAGAAGCATTAGAACTCTATTGCTACGATACGTAGACATCTGTAAACGCTATTTCCTAGCATGGAAGTGTCGCATTTACATTCTTTTGAAGTGAATACGAGATATACATGACACTTCGCAATGAATATTATATCTTATCGTGAAACATAGAAATGAGATGCGATGGCTCGTTTTAAGAAGCATTAGAACTTTATTGCTACGATACGTAGACATCTGCAAACGCTATTTCCTAGCATGCAAGTGTCGCATTTACATTCTTTTTAAGTGAATACGAGGTATACATGACACTTCGCAATGAATATTATATCTTATCATGAAACATAGAAGTGAGATGCGATATCGCGTTTAAGAAGCATTAAAAACCTATTGCTTCCTTACGTAAACATCTGCAAACGCTATTTCCTAGCAAGGAATTGTAGCATTTACATTCTTCTGACGTGAATACGAGGTATACAAAACAGTGCACAATGAATATTATATCTTATCATGAAACATAGAAGTGAGATGCGATATCGCGCTTTAAGAAGCATTAGAACTCTATTGCTACGATACGTAGACATCTGTAAACGCTATTTCCTAGCATGGAAGTGTCGCATTTACATTCTTTTGTAGTGAATACGAGATATACATGACCCTTCGCGATGAATATTATATCTTATCATGAAACATAGAAGTGAGATGCGATGGCTCGTTTTAAGAAGCATTAGAACTTTATTGCTACGATACGTAGACATCTGCAAACGCTATTTCCTAGCATGCAAGTGTCGCATTTACATTCTTTTTAAGTGAATACGAGGTATACATGACACTTCGCAATGAATATTATATCTTATCATGAAACATAGAAGTGAGATGCGATATCGCGTTTAAGAAGCATTAAAAACCTATTGCTTCCTTACGTAAACATCTGCAAACGCTATTTCCTAGCAAGGAATTGTAGCATTTACATTCTTCTGACGTGAATACGAGGTATACAAAACAATGCACAATGAATATTATATCTTATCATGAAACATAGAAGTGAGATGCGATATCGCGCTTTAAGAAGCATTAGAACTCTATTGCTACGATACGTAGACATCTGTAAACGCTATTTCCTAGCATGGAAGTGTCGCATTTACATTCTTTTGTAGTGAATACGAGATATACATGACCCTTCGCGATGAATATTATATCTTATCATGAAACATAGAAGTGAGATGCGATGTCTCGTGTTAAGAAGTTTTAGAACTCGACTGTTACGATATGTAGACGTCTGGAAACGCTATTTCCTAGCAAGGAGAAGTGTCGCAATTACATTCTTTTGATGTGAATACGAGATATACATGACACTTCGCAATGATTATTATATCTTATCATGAAACAAAGGAATGAGGTGCTATATCGCGTTTTGAGAAGCATTAGAATTCTATTGCTTCCATACGTAGACATCTGCAAACGCTATTTCCTAGCAAGGAATTGTAGCATTTACATTCTTTTGAAGTGAATACGAGGTATACAAAACAATGCACAATGTATATTATATCTTATCATGAAACATAGAAGTGAGATGCGATATAGCGCTTTAAGAAGCATTAGAACTCTATTGCTACGATACGTAGACATCTGGAAACGCTATTTCCTAGCATGGAAGTGTCGCATTTACATTCTTCTGAAGTGAATACGAGGTATACATGATACTTCGCAATGAATATTACATCTTATCATGAAACATAGAAATGAGATGTGATATCGCGATTTAAAATGCATTAGAACCTTGTTGCTACGATACGTAGACATCTGCAAACGCTATTTCCTAGCAAAGAAGTGTCGCATTTACATTCTTTTGAAGTGAATACGAGTATACCTACGTCTCCACAATGAATATTATATCTTATCATGAAACATAGGAATGAGATGCGATATCTCGTCTTGAGAAGCACTAGAGCTCTATTGCTACGATACGTTGACATCTGCAAATGCTATTTCCTAGCAGGGAAGTGTCGCATTTACATTCTTGTGAAGTGAAATCGAGGTATACATGACACTTCGCAGTGAATATCATATCTTATCATGAAACATAGGAATGAAATGCGACATCTCGTTTTAAGAAGCATTAGAACTCTATCGGTACGATACGTAGTCACCTGCAAACGCTATTTCCTAGCACGGAAGTGTCGCACTTACATCCTTTCGATGTGAATACGAGGTATACATGACACTTCGCAATAAATATTACATTTTATCATGAATCATAGAAGTGAGATGCGATATCGCGTTCTAAGAAGCATTAGAACACTATTGCTACGATACGTAGGCATCTGAAAACGCTAATTTCTAGCATGGAAGTGTCGCATTTTCATTCTTGTGATGTGAGTACGAGGTATACATGACACTTCGCAATGAATATTATATCATATCAGGAAACATAGAAGTGAGATGCGACATCTCGTTTTAAGAAGCATTAGAACTCCATTGCTACGATACGTAGACATCTGGAAACGCTATTCCCTAGCAAGGAAGTGTCGCATTTACACCCTTTTGAAGTGAATATGACGTATATATCTTATCATGAAGCATAGAAATGAGATGCAATATCGCGATTTAAAATGCATTAGAACTCTATTGCTACGGTACGTAGACATCTGCAAACGCTATTTCCTAGCATGGAAGTGTCGCATTTACATTCTTTTGAAGTGAATACGAGATATACATGACACTTCGCAATGAATATTATATCTTATCTTGAAACATAGAAAAGAGATGCGATATCGCGTTTTAAGAAGCATTAGAACACTGTTGCTACGACACGTAGACATCTGCAAACGCTATTTCCTAGCATGGAAGTGTTGCATTTACATTCTTCTGAAGTGAATACGAGGTATACATGACACTTCGCAATGAATATTACATCTTATCATGAAACATAGATGTGAGATGCGATATCGCGTTTTAAGGAGCATTAGAACTCTATTACTACGATACGTAGACATCTGCAAACGCTATTTCCTAGCATGCAAGTGTCGCATTTACATTCTTTTGAAGTGAATACGAGGTATACATGACACTTCGCAATGAATATTATATCTTATCATGAAACATAGGAATGAGGTGCTATATTGCGTTTTGTGAAGCATTAGAACTCTATTGCTAATATACGTAGACATATGGAAACTCTGTTTCCTACCAAGGAAATGTCGCACTTACTTTCCATTGAAGTGAATACGTGGTATACATAACATTACACAATGAATATTATATCTTATTACGAAACATAGAAATGAAATACGACATCTCGTTTTAAGTAGCATTAGTACTCTATTGCTGTGATACGTAGACATCTGCAGACGCTATTTTCTAGCATGGAAGTGTCGAATTTACATTCTTTTGAAGTGAATACGAGATATACATGACACTTCGCAATGAATATTATATCTTATCATGAAACATAGAAGTGAGATGCGATATCGCGTTTTAAGGAGCATTAGAACACTGTTGCTACGATACGTAGACATCTGGTAACGCTATTTCCTAGCATGGAAGTGTCGCATTTACATTCTTCTGATGTGAATACGAGGTATACATGACACTTCGCAATGAATATTATATATTATCATGAAACATAGAAATGGGATGCGATATCGCTATCTATGAAGCAATAGATCTCTACTGCTTCGACCCGTAGATATCTGGAAACGTAATTTCCTAGGAAGGAAGTGCCGATTTACATCCCTTCTATGTATAGACGAGGTATACATGACAATTCACAATGAATATTATATCATATCATGAAACATAGAAATGAGATGTGACTTCTCGTTTTAAGAAGTATTAGAACTCTATTCCTACGATACGTAGACATCTGGAAACGCTATTTCCTAGCATGGAAGTGTTGCATTCACATTCTCTTGAAGTGAATACGATGTATACATGACACTTCGCGATGAATGTTATATCTAATCATGAAACATAGAAGTGAGATGCGATATCGCGTTTAAGAAGCATTAGAAACCTATTTCTACGATACGTAGACATCTGGAAACGCTATTTCCTAGCATGGAAGTGTCGCATTTACATTCTCTTGAGTGAGTACGAGATATACATGACACTTCGCAATGAATATTATATCTTATCATGAAACATAGGAATGAGGTACTGTATCGCGTTTTGAGAAGCATTAGAATTCTATTGCTTCCATACGTAAACATCTGCAAACGCTATTTCCTAGCAAGGAATTGTAGCATTTACATTCTTCTGAAGTGAATACGAGGTATACAAAACAATGCACAATGAATATTATATCTTATCATGAAACATAGAAGTGAGTTGCGATATCGCGCTTTAAGAAGCATTAGAACTATATTGCTACGAAACGTAGACATCTGTAAACGCGATTTCCTAGCATGGAAGTGTCGCATTTACATTCTTTTGAAGTGAATACGAGATATACATGACACTTCGCAATGAATATTATATCTTATCGTGAAACATAGAAATGAGATGCGATGGCTCGTTTTAAGAAGCATTAGAACTTTATTGCTACGATACGTAGACATCTGCAAACGCTATTTTCTAGCATGCAAGTGTCGCATTTACATTCTTTTTAAGTGAATACGAGGTATACATGACACTTCGCAATGAATATTATATCTTATCATGAAACATAGAAGTGAGATGCGATATCGCGTTTAAGAAGCATTAAAAACCTATTGCTTCCTTACGTAAACATCTGCAAACGCTATTTCCTAGCAAGGAATTGTAGCATTTACATTCTTCTGACGTGAATACGAGGTATACAAAACAATGCACAATGAATATTATATCTTATCATGAAACATAGAAGTGAGATGCGATATCGCGCTTTAAGAAGCATTAGAACTCTATTGCTACGATACGTAGACATCTGTAAACGCTATTTCCTAGCATGGAAGTGTCGCATTTACATTCTTTTGAAGTGAATACGAGATATACATGACACTTCGCAATGAATATTATATCTTATCGTGAAACATAGAAATGAGATGTGATGGCTCGTTTTAAGAAGCATTAGAACTTTATTGCTACGATACGTAGACATCTGCAAACGCTATTTCCTAGCATGCAAGTGTCGCATTTACATTCTTTTTAAGTGAATACGAGGTATACATGACACTTCGCAATGAATATTATATCTTGTCATGAAACATAGAAGTGAGATGCGATATCGCGTTTAAGAAGCATTAAAAACCTATTGCTTCCTTACGTAAACATCTGCAAACGCTATTTCCTAGCAAGGAATTGTAGCATTTACATTCTTCTGACGTGAATACGAGGTATACAAAACAATGCAGAATGAATATTATATCTTATCATGAAACATAGAAGTGAGATGCGATATCGCGCTTTAAGAAGCATTAGAACTCTATTGCTACGATACGTAGACATCTGTAAACGCTATTTCCTAGCATGGAAGTGTCGCATTTACATTCTTTTGTAGTGAATACGAGATATACATGACCCTTCGCGATGAATATTATATCTTATCATGAAACATAGAAGTGAGATGCGATGTCTCGTGTTAAGAAGTTTTAGAACTCGACTGTTACGATATGTAGACGTCTGGAAACGCTATTTCCTAGCAAGGAGAAGTGTCGCAATTACATTCTTTTGATGTGAATACGAGATATACATGACCCTTCGCAATGATTATTATATCTTATCATGAAACAAAGGAATGAGGTGCTATATCGCGTTTTGAGAAGCATTAGAATTCTATTGCTTCCATACGTAGACATCTGCAAACGCTATTTCCTAGCAAGGAATTGTAGCATTTACATTCTTTTGAAGTGAATACGAGGTATACAAAACAATGCACAATGTATATTATATCTTATCATGAAACATAGAAGTGAGATGCGATATAGCGCTTTAAGAAGCATTAGAACTCTATTGCTACGATACGTAGACATCTGGAAACGCTATTTCCTAGCATGGAAGTGTCGCATTTACATTCTTCTGAAGTGAATACGAGGTATACATGACACTTCGCAATGAATATGCATCTTATCATGAAACATAGAAATGAGATGTGATATCGCGATTTAAAATGCATTAGAACTTTGTTGCTACGATACGTAGACATCTGCAAACGCTATTTCCTAGCAAAGAAGTGTCGCATTTACATTCTTTTGAAGTGAATACGAGTATACCTACGTCTCCACAATGAATATTATATCTTATCATGAAACATAGGAATGAGATGCGATATCTCGTCTTGAGAAGCACTAGAGCTCTATTGCTACGATACGTTGACATCTGCAAATGCTATTTCCTAGCAGGGAAGTGTCGCATTTACATTCTTGTGAAGTGAAATCGAGGTATACATGACACTTCGCAGTGAATATCATATCTTATCATGAAACATAGGAATGAAATGCGACATCTCGTTTTAAGAAGCATTAGAACTCTATCGGTACGATACGTAGTCACCTGCAAACGCTATTTCCTAGCACGGAAGTGTCGCACTTACATCCTTTCGATGTGAATACGAGGTATACATGACACTTCGCAATAAATATTACATTTTATCATGAATCATAGAAGTGAGATGCGATATCGCGTTCTAAGAAGCATTAGAACACTATTGCTACGATACGTAGGCATCTGAAAACGCTAATTTCTAGCATGGAAGTGTCGCATTTTCATTCTTGTGATGTGAGTACGAGGTATACATGACACTTCGCAATGAATATTATATCTTATCAGGAAACATAGAAGTGAGATGCGACATCTCGTTTTAAGAAGCATTAGAACTCCATTGCTACGATACGTAGACATCTGGAAACGCTATTCCCTAGCAAGGAAGTGTCGCATTTACACCCTTTTGAAGTGAATATGACGTATATATCTTATCATGAAGCATAGAAATGAGATGCAATATCGCGATTTAAAATGCATTTGAACTCTATTGCTACGGTACGTAGACATCTGCAAACGCTATTTTCTAGCATGGAAGTGTCGAATTTACATTCTTTTGAAGTGAATACGAGATATACATGACACTTCGCAATGAATATTATATCTTATCATGAAACATAGAAGTGAGATGCGATATCGCGTTTTAAGAAGCATTAGAACACTGTTGCTACGATACGTAGACATCTGGAAACGCTATTTCCTAGCATGGAAGTGTTGCATTTACATTCTTCTGAAGTGAATACGAGGTATACATGACACTTCACAATGAATATTACATCTTATCATGAAACATAGATGTGAGATGCGATATCGCGTTTTAAGGAGCATTAGAACTCTATTACTACGATACGTAGACATCTGCAAACGCTATTTCCTAGCATGCAAGTGTCGCATTTACATTCTTTTGAAGTGAATACGAGGTATACATGACACTTCGCAATGAATATTATATCTTATCATGAAACATAGGAATGAGGTGCTATATTGCGTTTTGTGAAGCATTAGAACTCTATTGCTAATATACGTAGACATATGGAAACTCTGTTTCCTACCAAGGAAATGTCGCACTTACTTTCCATTGAAGTGAATACGTGGTATACATAACATTACACAATGAATATTATATCTTATTACGAAACATAGAAATGAAATACGACATCTCGTTTTAAGTAGCATAAGTACTCTATTGCTGTGATACGTAGACATCTGCAGACGCTATTTTCTAGCATGGAAGTGTCGAATTTACATTCTTTTGAAGTGAATACGAGATATACATGACACTTCGCAATGAATATTATATCTTATCATGAAACATAGAAGTGAGATGCGATATCGCGTTTTAAGAAGCATTAGAACACTGTTGCTACGATACGTAGACATCTGGAAACGCTATTTCCTAGCATGGAAGTGTCGCATTTACATTCTTCTGAAGTGAATACGAGGTATACATGACACTTCGCAATGAATATTACATCTTATCATGAAACATAGAAGTGAGATGCGATATCGCGTTTTAAGAAGCATTAGAACTCTATTACTACGATACGTAGACATCTGCAAACGCTATTTCCTAGCATGCAAGTGTCGCATTTACATTCTTTTGAAGTGAATACGAGGTATACATGACGCTTCGCAATGAATATTATATCTTATCATGAAACATAGGAATGAGGTGCTATATTGCGTTTTGTGAAGCATTAGAACTCTATTGCTAATATACGTAGACATATGGAAACTCTGTTTCCTACCAAGGAAATGTCGCACTTACTTTCCATTGAAGTGAATACGAGGTATACATAACATTACACAATGAATATTATATCTTATTACGAATCATAGAAATGAAATACGACATCTCGTTTTAAGTAGCATTAGTACTCTATTGCTGTGATACGTAGACATCTGCAAACGCTATTTCCTAGCATGCAAGTGTCGCATTTACATTCTTCTGTAGTGAATACGAGGTATACATGACACTTCGCAATGAATATTATATCTTATCTCGAAACATGGAAGTGAGATGCGATATCGCGATTTAAGTTGCGCTAGAACTCTATTGCTACGATGCGTAGACATCTGCAAATGTTATTTCCCAGCAAGGAAGTGTCGCACTTACATCCTTTTGAAGTGAATACGAGGTGTATATAACACACCACAATGAATATTATACCTTTTTAGGAAACATAGAAATGAAATGCGACATCTCGTTCTAAGAAACATTAGAACTGTATTGCTACGATACGTAGACATCTGCAAACGCTATTTCCTAGCATGCAAATGTCGCACTTACTTTCCATTGAAGTGAATACGAGGTATACATAACATTACACAATGAATATTATATCTTATTACGAAACATAGAAATGAAATACGACATCTCGTTTTAAGAAGCACTAGTACTCTATTGCTACGATACGTAGACATCTGCAAACGCTATTTCCTAGCATGGATGTGTCGCATTTACATTCTTTTGAAATGAATACGAGGTATACATGACACTTCGCAATGAATATTACATCTTATCATGAGACATAGAAGTGAGATGCGATATCGCGTTTTAAGGAGCATTAGAACTCTATTACCACGATTCGTAGACATCTGGAAACGCTATTTCCTAGCATGGAAGTGTCGCATTTACATTCTTCTGAAGTGAATACGAGGTATACATGACACTTCGCAATGAATATTACATCTAATCATGAATCATAGAAGTGAGATGCGATATCGCGATTTAAGTTGCGCTAGAACTCGATTGCTACGATGCGTAGACATCTGCAAATGTTATTTCCTAGCAAGGAAGTGTCGCACTTACATCCTTTTGAAGTGAATACGAGGTATATATAACACACCACAATGTATATTATACCTTTTTAAGAAACATAGAAATGAAATGTGACATCTCGTTCTAAGAAGCATTAGAACTCTATTGCTACGATACGTAGACATCTGCAAACGCTATTTCCTAGCATGGAAGTGTCGCATTTACAATCTTTTGTAGTGAATACGAGGTATACATGACACTTCGCAATGAATATTATATCTTATCTCGAAACATGGAAGTGAAATGCGATATCGCGATATAAGTTGAGCTAGAACTCTATTGCTACGATGCATAGACATCTGCAAATGTTATTTCCTAGCATGGAAGTGTCGCATTTACTTTCTTTTGCAGTGAATACGAGGTATACGTAGCACTCCACAATGAATATTATATCTTATCACGAAACGTATAAATGAAATGCGACATCTCGTTATAAGAAGCATTAGAACTCTATTGCTACGATACGTAGACATCTGCAAACGCTATTTCCTAGCATGGAAGTGTCGCATTTACATTCTTTTGAAGTGAATACGATGTATACATGACACTTCGCGATGAATGTTATATCTAATCATGAAACATAGAAGTGAGATGCGATATCGCGTTTAAGAAGCATTAGAAACCTATTTCTACGATACGTAGACATCTGGAAACGCTATTTCCTAGCATGGAAGTGTCGCATTTACATTCTCTTGAGTGAATACGAGATATACATGACACTTCGCAATGAATATTATATCTTATCATGAAACATAGGAATGAGGTACAATATCGCGTTTTGAGAAGCATTAGAATTCTATTGCTTCCATACGTAAACATCTGCAAACGCTATTTCCTAGCAAGGAATTGTAGCATTTACATTCTTCTGACGTGAATACGAGGTATACAAAACAATGCACAATGAATATTATATCTTATCATGAAACATAGAAGTGAGTTGCGATATCGCGCTTTAAGAAGCATTAGAACTATATTGCTACGATACGTAGACATCTGTAAACGCTATTTCCTAGCATGGAAGTGTCGCATTTACATTCTTTTGAAGTGAATACGAGATATACATGACACTTCGCAATGAATATTATATCTTATCGTGAAACATAGAAATGAGATGCGATGGCTCGTTTTAAGAAGCATTAGAACTTTATTGCTACGATACGTAGACATCTGCAAACGCTATTTCCTAGCATGCAAGTGTCGCATTTACATTCTTTTTAAGTGAATACGAGGTATACATGACACTTCGCAATGAATATTATATCTTATCATGAAACATAGAAGTGAGATGCGATATCGCGTTTAAGAAGCATTAAATACCTATTGCTTCCTTACGTAAACATCTGCAAACGCTATTTCCTAGCAAGGAATTGTAGCATTTACATTCTTCTGACGTGAATACGAGGTATACAAAACAATGCACAATGAATATTATATCTTATCATGAAACATAGAAGTGAGATGCGATATCGCGCTTTAAGAAGCATTAGAACTCTATTGCTACGATACGTAGACATCTGTAAACGCTATTTCCTAGCATGGAAGTGTCGCATTTACATTCTTTTGAAGTGAATACGAGATATACATGACACTTCGCAATGAATATTATATCTTATCGTGAAACATAGAAATGAGATGCGATGGCTCGTTTTAAGAAGCATTAGAACTTTATTGCTACGATACGTAGACATCTGCAAACGCTATTTCCTAGCATGCAAGTGTCGCATTTACATTCTTTTTAAGTGAACACGAGGTATACATGACACTTCGCAATGAATATTATATCTTATCATGAAACATAGAAGTGAGATGCGATATCGCGTTTAAGAAGCATTAAAAACCTATTGCTTCCTTACGTAGACATCTGCAAACGCTATTTCCTAGCAAGGAATTGTAGCATTTACATTCTTCTGACGTGAATACGAGGTATACAAAACAATGCACAATGAATATTATATCTTATCATGAAACATAGAAGTGAGATGCGATATCGCGCTTTAAGAAGCATTAGAACTCTATTGCTACGATACGTAGACATCTGTAAACGCTATTTCCTAGCATGGAAGTGTCGCATTTACATTCTTTTGTAGTGAATACGAGATATACATGTCCCTTCGCGATGAATATTATATCTTATCATGAAACATAGAAGTGAGATGCGATGTCTCGTGTTAAGAAGTTTTAGAACTCGACTGTTACGATATGTAGACGTCTGGAAACGCTATTTCCTAGCAAGGAGAAGTGTCGCAATTACATTCTTTTGATGTGAATACGAGATATACATGACACTTCGCAATGATTATTATATCTTATCATGAAACATAGGAACGAGATGCGATATCGCGTTTTGAGAAGCATTAGAACTCTTGTGCTTATATACGTAGACATCTGCAAACTCTATTTCCTAGCAAGGAAGTGTCGCATTTACATTCCATTGAAGTGAATACGAGGTATACATAGCATTACACAATGAATATTATATCTTATTACGAAACATTGAAATGAGATGCGATATCGCGATGTAAGAAGCACTAGAACTCTATTGCTTCGATACGTAGATATCTGGAGACGCTATTTCCCAGCAAGGAAGTGTCGCATTTACATTCTTTTGAGGTGAATACGAGGTATCACGTCCGGTGAAACTATTTTCCGTTGCTCTGGATGCTTTACGACACGAGCCTATTTTTCGGTAATTCGGTCCGCGGGAACGCGTTGAGACCGGGTCCGACAATTTCGGCTGACGCGACACTAGCTAAAACGCTCGGGATAATAAGGGAATGACCCTACCTTTCGATGACTTCTCTCTCGATTTGTACGTAGAAACGGCGTGGAGGATCTTTCGCTGGGATCATAGCGGATTTCGTTCTGTTGGCTGCTACGGAAATCTCGATCAGTCGCCAGCGAAGAGGAGGACGGCGGTTGGAATTCAGCGATGATGCTGAATGTGGCAGAATCGGCGTGATGCGTCGTGGTGTCTGGATCGGAAGCGTCGACGGTCGCTTCGGAAAGCGGCGTCTGGGCTGGTGCGAAGGCATGTCGCTGGTATACGAAGGTTCTCGGAACGCCCTCCAAATATTCACGCACATGTGATCGTATGAAATTCTTCCTACTCGCACGTCGCGTTCTTCGCAAACCGGAAGCACGATTCATACACCAGGTTTTTCTGTACTTTCGACTAAGATCTGAAGGATAAGCGGCGGTCTCAACGTCACAAAGCCGATTTGTATACTCCTTCAATTTGATGAAGATCAACCCCAGTTGTATGGAAGAACCCGTGGGAGAATTCGTAGTTAAATGTAATGTTAAATGTAGAACTAGTATTATAAACACTTGATAAAATTAATGGATGTGGAAATAGTAGACTTGCTAAAAGAACTTGTACTTGGATATAGTAATAGTAAAAATAAAATATATTCTAGGTTTAAAGTATACAAGAACTGGAATTATTCTAAGTCTAAGACTAAGTTAAAATGGAAATAGAAATACAATGCCTGAACCCCACATTGAGGTGGTTAACGATCTAGAACTAGAGCTTTCGACTCCTTGGTAGGAGATCTCGAGTCAGAGTGTGTGCTCTGGAGACGCGTCTCTGACCTCCTCGGTTCGCGGGGCGCTACGGTCGCGGACGCTCGTGGTAGGGAGATCGCGGTCCCGCGAGTGGGGGACTCGCGTCTCGAGGCGGAGAGCGCGCGGTCCAGCGAGTGGGGACCTGCGGCTCGTGGTGGGGCTAGCGGCGCATGCCGCTGGCCGGACGCATCTTACTTAGTGTAACTTAGATCTAGGAAATCTTATATATGCGTCATGATATGGTATGTATGTCCTAGCTTAGAAGTAATATATAGGTTCCAGCAGATCCTGTTCCCGGAATTGGAAAAGACCCCATTTCAGGTGATAGGCTGCGGCTACGTCTTCCTGCAGTACGGAATCCTCGGTGGGAGGGAGATAGGGCTGCCCGTCCTTGGTGCGGGCGAGACAGGTATACTCGGTGGTGCGAGTGAGACACTGGTGCCCGGTACGAGCGAGACAGGTATACTCGGCGGTGCGAGTGAGGCAGCGGAACTCGGTGTGAGTGAGCGCGTGCAGGTATGCGCGCGCAAACACTTCCAGTTGCTGGTTCTGCAGGCAAGTTTGGCTGGTTGCATGCGTCCATGGGTTGATGCTGAGGGGTGCGAAGAGGTTGATGGGTGGCAGGCGGTACGCCTGACGTCACAAAATGCGACACTTCCTTTCTAGGAAATTACGTTCCCAGATATCTCTGTATCGAAGCTATAGAGTTCTAATTCTCCTTAAATCGCGATATCACACCTCATCTCTATGTCTCATGATAAGATATAATATTCATTGCGGAGTGGCATGTATACCTCGTCTACACTTACAATGAATGTAAATGCGACACTTCCTTGCTAGGAATTAGCGCTTGCAGATGTTTAGGTATCGAAGCAATAAAGTTCTAATGCTTCTTAAAACGAGACATCGCATCTCATTTCTATGTTTCACGATAAGATATAGTATTCATTGCGAAGAGTTATGCATTCCTCGCCTACACTTCAAAGGAATGTAAATGCGACACTTCCTTTCTATTGAATAGCGTTTGCAGATGTCTACGTAACGCAGCAATAGGGTTCTGATGCTTTTTAAATCACGACATCACATCTCAATTCTATGTTTCATGATAAGATATAATATTCGTTGCGGAGTGGCATGTATACCTCGTATTCACTTCAATAGAATGTAAATGCGACACTTCCTTGCTAGGAAGTAGCGTTTGCAGATATCTACGTATCGAAACAATGGAGTTCTAATGCTTCTTAAACGAGATATCGCATCTCATTCCTATGCTTCATGATAAGATATAATATTCATTGCGGAGTGGCATGTATACCTCGTCTACACTTGCAATGAATGTAAATGCGACACTTCCTTGCAAGGAAATAGCGTTTGCAGATGAATACGTATCGAAGCAATAGTGCTCTAACGCTTCCTATAACACGATTTCGCATCTCATTTCTATGTCTCATGATAAGATATATTATTCATTGCGAAGTGTCATGTATACCTCGAATTCACTTCAAAAGAATGTAAGTGCGACTATTCCTTGCTAGGAAATAGCGTTTGCAGATGTCTATGTATGATAGCAATAGAGTTCTATCGCTTCTTAAAACGCGATATCGCATTTCATTTCTATGTTTCGTGATAAGATATGGTATTCATTGCGAAGTGTCAAGTACACCTCGTGTTCACTTCCAAAGAATTTAAATGCGACACTTGCTGGCTAGGAAATGGCGTTTGCAGATGTCTACGTAGCGTAGCAATAGAGTTCTAATATTTATCAAAACGCGATATCGCATCTCATTTCTACCTTTCATGATAAGATATAATATTCATTGTGGAGTGTTATGTATACCTCGTATTCACTTCAAATGAATGTAAATGCGCCGTTTCCATCCTAGGAAATAGCGTTTGCAGATGTCTACGCACCGAGGCAATGGAGTTCTAGTGCCCCTTAAAACGCGATATCGCATCTCACATCCATGTTTCATGACAAGGTATAATATTCATTGCGAAGTATCATGTATACCTCGTATTCACTTCAAAAGAATGTAAATGCGACACTTCCTTGCTAGGAAATAGCGTATTCAGATGTCTACGTATCGTAGCAATAGAGTTCTAATGCTACTTAAATCGCGGAATCGCATCACACTTCTATGATTCATGATAAGATTTAATATTCATTGCGAAGTGTCATGTATACCTCGTATTCACTTCAAAAGAATGTAAATGCGACACTTCCTTGCTAGGAAATAGCGTCTGCAGATGTCTACGCGTCGAGGCAATAAGGTTCTAATGCTTCTTAAAACGCGATATCGCATCACACTTCTATGATTCATGATAAGATATAGTATTCATTGCGAAGTGTCATGTATACCTCGTATTCACATCAAAAGAATGTAAATGCGACTATTCCTTGCTAGGCAATAGGGTATTCAGGTGTCTACGTATCGTAGCAATAGAGTTCTAATACTACTTAAATCGCGATATCGCATCTCATACCTATGTTTCGTGATAAGATATAATATTCATTGCGAAGTGTCATGTATACCTCGTATTAACTTCAAAAGAATGTAAATGCGACTACTGCTTGCTAGGAAATAGCGTTTGCAGATGTCTCCGCATCGAGGCCATAGAGTTCTAATGCTTCTCAAAACGCGATATCGCATCTCATTTCTATGCTTCATGATAAGATATAATATTCATTCCGAAGTGTCATGTATACCTCGTATTCTCTCCAAACGAATGTAAATGCAACACTGCAATGCAAGGAAATAGCGTCTGCAGATGTCTACGCGTCGAGGCAATTCAGTTCTAATGCAACTTAAAACGCGATATCGCATCTCTCTTCTATGTTTCATGATAAGATATAATATTCATTGCGAAGTGTCATGTATACCTCGTGTCCACTTCCAAAGAATTTAAATGCGACACTTGCTGGCTAGGAAATGGCGTTTGCAGATGTCTATCTAGCGTAGCAATAGAGTTCTAATATTTATCAAAACGCGATATCGCATCTCATTTCTACCTTTCATGATAAGATATAATATTCATTGTGGAGTGTTATGTATACCTCGTATTCACTTCAAATGACTGTAAATGCGCCGTTTCCATCCTAGGAAATAGCGTTTGCAGATGTCTACGAATCGAGGCAATCGAGTTCTAGTGCCCCTTAAAACGCGATATCGCATCTCACTTCCATGTTTCATGATAAGGTATAATATTCATTGCGAAGTATCATGTATACCTCGTATTCACTTCAAAAGAATGTAAATGCGACACTTCCTTGCTAGGAAATAGCGTATTCAGATGTCTACGTATCGTAGCAATAGAGTTCTAATGCTACTTAAATCGCGATATCGCATCTCATTTCTATGTTTTGTGATAAGATATAATATTCATTGCGAAGTGTCATGTACACCTCGTATTCACTTCAAAAGAATGTAAGTGCGATACTTCCATGCTAGGAAATAGCGTTTGTAGTTGTCTCCGCATCGAGGCCATAGAGCTGTAATGCTTCTTAAAGCGCGATATCGCATCTCCCTTCTATGTTTCGTGAAAGGATATAATATTCATTGCGAAGTGTCATGTATACCTCGTATTCACTTCAAAAGAATGTAAATGCGACACTTCCTTGCTAGGAAATAGCGTTTTCAGATGCCTACGTATCGCAGCAGAAGGGTTCTAATGCTACTTAAATCGCGATATCGCATCTCATTTCTATGTTTCGTGATAAGATATAATATTCATTGCGAAGTGTCATGTACACCTCGTATTCTATTGAAAAGAAAGTAAATGCGACTACTGCTTGCTAGGAAATAGCGTTTGCAGATGTCTCCGCATCGAGAACGTAGAGTTCTAATGCTTCTTAAAGCGCGATATCGCATCTCTCTTCTATGTTTCATGATAAGATATAATATTCATTGCGAAGTGTCATGTACACCTCGTATTAAATTCAAAAGAATGTAAATGCGACTACTGCTTGCTAGGAAATAGCGTTTGCAGATATCTCCGCATCGAGAACGTAGAGTTCTAATGCTTCTTCATACGCGATATCGCATCCCTCTTCCGTGTTTCATGATAAGATATAATATTCATTGCGATGTGTCATGTATACCTGGTATTCACTTCAAAAGAATGTAAATGCGACTATTCCTTGCTAGGAAATAGCGTATTCAGATGTCTACGTATCGTAGCAATAGAGTTCTAATGCTACTTAAAACGCGATATCGCATCTCATTTCTATGTTTTGTGATAAGATATAATATTCATTGCGAGGTGTCATGTATACCTCGTATTCACTTCAAAAGAATGTAAATGCGACACTTCCTTCCTAGGAAATAGCGTATTCAGATGTCTACGTATCGTAGCAATAGAGTTCTAATGCTACTTAGATCGCGATATCGCATATCATTTCTATGTTTCGCGGTACGATATAATATTCATTGCGAAGTGTCATGTATACCTCGCATTCACTCCAAGCAAATGTAAATGCGACACTTCCATGCTAGGAAATAGCGTTTGTAGATGTCTCCGCATCGAGGCCATAGAGTTTTAATGCTTCTTAAAACGCGATATCGCATCTCCCTTCTATGTTTCGTGAAAAGATATAATATTCATTGCGAAGTGTCATGTACACCTCGTATTCACTTCAAAAGAATGTAAATGAGACACTTCCTTGCTAGGAAATAGCGTTTGCAGATGTCTCCGCATCGAGAACGTAGAGTTCTAATGCTTCTTGAAGCGCGATATCGCATCTCTCTTCTATGTTCCATGATAAGATATAATATTCATTGCGAAGTGTCATGTATACCTCGTATTAACTTCAAAAGAATGTAAATGCGACTACTGCTTGCTAGGAAATAGCGTTTGCAGATGTCTCCGCATCGAGAACGTAGAGTTCTAATGCTTCTTAATACGCGATATCGCATCCCTCTTCCGTGTTTCATGATAAGATATAATTTTCATTGCGAAGTGTCATGTATACCTCGTATTCGCTTCAAAAGAATGTAAGTGCGACACTTCCATGCTAGGAAATAGTGTTTGCAGATGTCAACGTATCGTAGCAATAGAGTTCTAATGCTTCTCAAAACGCGATATCGCATCTCATTTCTATGCTTCATGATAAGATATAATATTCATTGCGAAGTGTCATGTACACCTCGTATCCACTTCAAAAGAATGTAAATGCGACTATAGCTTGCTAGGATTTAGCGTTTGCAGATGTCTACGTAGCGTAGAAATAGCGTTCTAATGCTTCTTAGATCGCGATATCGCATCTCATTTCTATGTTTCGTGATAAGATATAATATTCATTCCGAAGTGTCATGTATACCTCGTATTAACTTCAAAAGAATGTAAATGCGACTACTGCTTGCTAGGAAATAGCGTTTGCAGATGTCTCCGCATCGAGAACGTAGATTTCTAATGCTTCTTAATACGCGATATCGCATCCCTCTTCCGTGTTTCATGATAAGATATAATATTCATTGCGAAGTGTCATGTATACCTCGCATTCACTCCAAGCAAATGTAAATGCGACACTTCCATGCTAGGAAATAGCGTTTGTAGATGTCTCCGCATCGAGGCCATAGAGTTTTAATGCTTCTTAAAACGCGATATCGCATCTCCCTTCTATGTTTCGTGAAAAGATATAATATTCATTGCGAAGTGTCATGTACACCTCGTATTCACTTCAAAAGAATGTAAATGAGACACTTCCTTGCTAGGAAATAGCGTTTGCAGATGTCTCCGCATCGAGAACGTAGAGTTCTAATGCTTCTTGAAGCGCGATATCGCATCTCTCTTCTATGTTCCATGATAAGATATAAGATTCATTGCGAAGCGTCATGTATACCTCGTATTAACTTCAAAAGAATGTAAATGCGACTACTGCTTGCTAGGAAATAGCGTTTGCAGATGACTCCGCATCGAGAACGTAGAGTTCTAATGCTTCTTAATACGCGATATCGCATCCCTCTTCCGTGTTTCATGATAAGATATAATTTTCATTGCGAAGTGTCATGTATACCTCGTATTCACTTCAAAAGAATGTAAGTGCGACACTTCCATGCTAGGAAATAGTGTTTGCAGATGTCAACGTATCGTAGCAATAGAGTTCTAATGCTTCTCAAAACGCGATATCGCATCTCATTTCTATGCTTCATGATAAGATATAATATTCATTGCGAAGTGTCATGTACACCTCGTATCCACTTCAAAAGAATGTAAATGCGACTATAGCTTGCTAGGAAATAGCGTTTGCAGATGTCTACGTAGCGTAGAAATAGCGTTCTAATGCTTCTTAGATCGCGATATCGCATCTCATTTCTATGTTTCGTGATAAGATATAATATTCATTCCGAAGTGTCATGTATACCTCGTATTAACTTCAAAAGAATGTAAATGCGACTACTGCTTGCTAGGAAATAGCGTTTGCAGATGTCTCCGCATCGAGAACGTAGAGTTCTAATGCTTCTTAATACGCGATATCGCATCCCTCT
Source organism: Xylocopa sonorina (assembly GCF_050948175.1). NCBI lineage: Eukaryota > Metazoa > Arthropoda > Insecta > Hymenoptera > Apidae > Xylocopa > Xylocopa sonorina. Next base: position 503,560 of record NW_027490157.1, read on the forward strand.
TCCGTGTTTCATGATAAGATATAATATTCATTGCGAAGTGTCATGTATATCTCGCATTCACTCCAAGCAAATGTAAATGCGACACTTCCATGCTAGGAAATAGCGTTTGTAGATGTCTCCGCATCGAGTCCATAGAGTTTTAATGCTTCTTAAAACGCGATATCGCATCTCCCTTCTATGTTTCGTGAAAAGATATAATATTCATTGCGAAGTGTCATGTACACCTCGTATTCACTTCAAAAGAATGTAAATGAGACACTTCCTTGCTAGGAAATAGCGTTTCCAGATGTCTATGTATCGAAACAATAGAGTTCTAATGCTTCTTCAATCGAGGTATCGCATCTCATTTCTATGATACATGATAAGATGTAATATTCATTGCGAAATGTCATGCATACCTCGCACTCACTTCAACCGAATGTAAATGCGCAACTTCCTTCCTAGGAAATAGCGTTTCCAGATGTCTACGTATCGAAACACTTGATTTCTAATGCTTCTTAAAACGCGATATCGCATCTCATTTCTATGTTTCATGATAAGATATAATATTCATTGTGCAGTATTATGTATATCTCGTCTATACTTCAAATGAATGTAAATGCGACACTTCCTTGCTAGGAAATAGCGTTTGCAGATGTCGACGTATCGTGGGATTAGAGATCCAATGCTTCTCAAAACGCGATATCGCTTCTCATTTCTATGTTTCATGATAATATATAATATTCATTGCGAAGTGTTATGTATACATCGCATACACTTCAAATGAATGTAAATGCGGCATTTCCGTGCTAGGAAATAGCGTTTGCAGATGTCTACGTATCGTGGGATTAGATATCCAATGCTTCTCAAAACGCGATATCGCTTCTCATTTCTATGTTTCATGATAATATATAATATTCACTGCGAATTGTCATGTATACCTCGTATTCCTATCAAAAGAATGTAAGTGCGACACTTACTTGCTAGGAGGTAGCGTTTGCAGATTTCTACGTATCGAGGCAATAGAGTTCTAAACTTGTTAATTCGCGATATCGCATCTCATTTCTATGATTCATGATAAGATATAATATTCATTGTGCAGTGTTATGTATACTTCGTACTCACTTCAAAAGAATGTAAATGCGACACTTCCTTGCTAGGAAATAGCGTTTGCAGATGTCTACGTATCGAGGCAATAGAGTTCTAAACTTGTTAATTCGCGATATCGCATCTCATTTCTATGTTTCATGATAATATATAATATTCATTGCGAAGTGTTATGTATACCTCGCATACTCTTCAATTGAATGTAAATGCGACAGTTCCTTGCTAGGAAATAGCGTTTGCTGATGGCTACGTATCCAATCAGTAGAGTTCTAATGCTTCTTAAAATGGGATATAGCATCTGTTTTCTATGTTTCATGATAACATGTAATATTCATATCGAGGTATCATGTATACCTCGTATTCACTTCAATAGAATGTAAATGCGACACTTCCATGCTAGAAAATAGCGCTTGCATATGCCTACGTATCGTAGGAATAGAGTTCTAATGCTTCTTAAAACGCGATATCGCATCTCATTTCTATGTTTCATGATAAGATATAATATTCATAGCGAAGTATCATGTATACCTCGTATTCACTTTTAAAGAATATAATTGCGACACTTCCATGCAAGGGAATAGCGTTTACAGATGCCTTATTATCGTAGGAATAGAGTTCTAATGCTTCTTAAAACGGGATATCTCATCTCATTTCTATGTTTCATGATAACATATAATATTCATTGCGAATTGTCGTGTATACCTTGCATGCACTTGAATTGAATGTAAATGCGACGGTTCCTTGCTAGGAAATAGCGTTTGCTGATGTCAACGTATCCAAGCAATAGAGTTCTATTGCTTCTTAAAATGGGATATCGCATTTGATTCTTATGTTTCATGATAACATGTAATACTCGTTGCGAAGTGTCATGTATACCTCGTATTCACTTCAAATGAATGTAAATGCGACACTTCCTTTCTAGCCAATTACGTTTCCAGATGTCTACGTGTCGTAGGAATAGAGTTCTAATGCTTCTTAAAACGCGATATCGCATCTCATTTCTATGTTTCATGATAAGATACAATATTCATTGCGAAGTGTCATGTATTCCTCGCATACACTTCAAATGAATGTAAATGCGACACTTCCTTGCTAGGAAATAGCGTTTTCAGAAGTCTACATATCGAAGCAATAGACTTCTAATGCATCTTCAATCGCGATATCGCATCTCATTTCGATGTTTCGTGATAAGATATAATACTAATTGCGAAGTGTCATGTATACCTCGTATTCACTTCAAATGAATGTAAATGCTACACTTCCTTGCTATGGAATAGCGTTTGCAGATGCCTACGTATCGTAGCAATAGAGTTCTAATGCTTCTTGAAACGCGATATCGCATCTCATTTCTATGTTTCATTATAAGATATAATATTCATTGCGAAGTGTCATGTATACCTCGCATACACTTCCAAAGAATGTAAATGCGACACTTCCTTGCTAGGAACTAGCGTTTGCAGATGTCTACGCATCGTAACAATAGAGCTCTAATGCTTCCTAAAATGCGATATCGCATCTCAATTCAATGTTTCATGATAAGGTGTAATATTCATTGCGAAGTGCCATGTATAACTCGTATTCACTTCAAAGGAATGTAAGTGCGACTCTTCCATGCTAGGAAATAGCGTTTGCAGATGTCTACGTATCGAAGCAATTGTTTTCTAATGCTTCATAAATTGCGATATCGCATCTCATTTCCATGTTTCATGATAAGATATAATATTCATTGTGCAGTGTTATGTATACCTCGTATACACTTCAAAAGAATGAAAATGCGATACTTCCTTGCTAGTAAATTACGTTACCAGATGTCTACCTATCGAAGCAATAGAGTTCTAATGCTTCTTATATCGAGATATCGCATCTCATTTCTATGTTTTATGATAAGATATAATATTCATTGCGGAATGTCATGTATACCGCGTAATCTTTTCAAACGAATGTAAATGCGACACTTCCTTGCTAGGAAGTAGCCTTTGCAGATGTCTACCAATTGAAGCAATAGGGTTCTAATGCTTCTTAAGTCGCCATATCGCATCTCATTACTATGTTTCATGATTAGATATAATATTCAAAGCGAAATGTCATGTATACCTCGTATTCACTTCAAAAGAATGTAAACGAGACACTTCCTTGCTAAGAAGTATGGCTAGCAGATGTCTGCGTATCGAAGCAATAGATTTCTAATGCTTATTAGAATGAGATATTGCATCTCATTTCTATGTTTCATGATAAGATATAATATTCATTGTGCAGTGTTATGTATACCTCGTATTCACTTCAAGAGAATGAAAATGCGATACTTCGTTGCTAGGAAACAGCGTCTGCTGATGTCTACGTATCGAAACAATTGAGTTCTAATACTTCATAAAACGAGATATCGCATCTCATTTCTATATTTCGTGATAAGACATAATATTCATTGAGAAGTGTCATGTATACCTCTTATTCACTTCAAAAGAATGTAAATGAGACACTTCCTTTGTAAGAAGTACGGCTAGCAGATGTCTGCGTATCGAAGCACTAGAGTTCTAATGCTTCTTAGAATGAGCGATCTCATCTCATTACTATATTTCATGACAAGACATAATATTCAAAGCGAAGTGTCATGTATACCTCGTATTCACTTCAAAAGAATGTAAATGCGACACATCCTTGCTAGGAAGTAGCGTTTGCAGATGTCTACGTATCGAAGCAATAGAGTTCTAATGCTTCATAAATCGCGATATCGCTTCTCATTTCTGTGTTTCACGGTAGGATATAATATTCATTGTGGAGTGTCATGTATACCTCGTATTCATCTCAAAAGAATGAAAATGCGACACTTCCATGCTAGGAAATAGCGTTTGCAGATGTCTACGTATCGTAGCAAAGATTTGTAATGCTACTTAAAGCGCAATATCGCATCTCATTTCTATGTTTCATGATAAGATGTAATATTCATTCCGATGTGTTATGTATACCACACACACACTTCGAACGAATGTAAGTGCGACACTTCCTTGCTAGAAAATCGCGTTTGCAGATGTCTCCGCATCGAGAACGTAGATTTCTAATGCTTCTTAATACGCGATATCGCATCCCTCTTCCGTGTTTCATGATAAGATATAATATTCATTGCGAAGTGTCATGTATACCTCGCATTCACTCCAAGCAAATGTAAATGCGACACTTCCATGCTAGGAAATAGCGTTTGTAGATGTCTCCGCATCGAGGCCATAGAGTTTTAATGCTTCTTAAAACGCGATATCGCATCTCCCTTCTATGTTTCGTGAAAAGATATAATATTCATTGCGAAGTGTCATGTACACCTCGTATTCTCTTCAAAAGAATGTAAATGAGACACTTCCTTGCTAGGAAATAGCGTTTGCAGATGTCTCCGCATCGAGAACGTAGAGTTCTAATGCTTCTTGAAGCGCGATATCGCATCTCTCTTCTATGTTCCATGATTAGATATAAGATTCATTGCGAAGCGTCATGTATACCTCGTATTAACTTCAAAAGAATGTAAATGCGACTACTGCTTGCTAGGAAATAGCGTTTGCAGATGACTCCGCATCGAGAACGTAGAGTTCTAATGCTTCTTAATACGCGATATCGCATCCCTCTTCCGTGTTTCATGATAAGATATAATTTTCATTGCGAAGTGTCATGTATACCTCGTATTCACTTCAAAAGAATGTAAGTGCGACACTTCCATGCTAGGAAATAGTGTTTGCAGATGTCAACGTATCGTAGCAATAGAGTTCTAATGCTTCTCAAAACGCGATATCGCATCTCATTTCTATGCTTCATGATAAGATATAATATTCATTGCGAAGTGTCATGTACACCTCGTATCCACTTCAAAAGAATGTAAATGCGACTATAGCTTGCTAGGAAATAGCGTTTGCAGATGTCTACGTAGCGTAGAAATAGCGTTCTAATGCTTCTTAGATCGCGATATCGCATCTCATTTCTATGTTTCGTGATAAGATATAATATTCATTCCGAAGTGTCATGTATACCTCGTATTAACTTCAAAAGAATGTAAATGCGACTACTGCTTGCTAGGAAATAGCGTTTGCAGATGTCTCCGCATCGAGAACGTAGAGTTCTAATGCTTCTTAATACGCGATATCGCATCCCTCTTCCGTGTTTCATGATAAGATATAATATTCATTGCGAAGTGTCATGTATATCTCGCATTCACTCCAAGCAAATGTAAATGCGACACTTCCATGCTAGGAAATAGCGTTTGTAGATGTCTCCGCATCGAGGCCATAGAGTTTTAATGCTTCTTAAAACGCGATATCGCATCTCCCTTCTATGTTTCGTGAAAAGATATAATATTCATTGCGAAGTGTCATGTACACCTCGTATTCACTTCAAAAGAATGTAAATGAGACACTTCCTTGCTAGGAAATAGCGTTTCCAGATGTCTATGTATCGAAACAATAGAGTTCTAATGCTTCTTCAATCGAGGTATCGCATCTCATTTCTATGATACATGATAAGATGTAATATTCATTGCGAAATGTCATGCATACCTCGCACTCACTTCAACCGAATGTAAATGCGCAACTTCCTTCCTAGGAAATAGCGTTTCCAGATGTCTACGTATCGAAACACTTGATTTCTAATGCTTCTTAAAACGCGATATCGCATCTCATTTCTATGTTTCATGATAAGATATAATATTCATTGTGCAGTATTATGTATATCTCGTCTATACTTCAAATGAATGTAAATGCGACACTTCCTTGCTAGGAAATAGCGTTTGCAGATGTCGACGTATCGTGGGATTAGAGATCCAATGCTTCTCAAAACGCGATATCGCTTCTCATTTCTATGTTTCATGATAATATATAATATTCATTGCGAAGTGTTATGTATACATCGCATACACTTCAAATGAATGTAAATGCGGCATTTCCGTGCTAGGAAATAGCGTTTGCAGATGTCTACGTATCGTGGGATTAGATATCCAATGCTTCTCAAAACGCGATATCGCTTCTCATTTCTATGTTTCATGATAATATATAATATTCACTGCGAATTGTCATGTATACCTCGTATTCCTATCAAAAGAATGTAACTGCGACACTTACTTGCTAGGAGGTAGCGTTTGCAGATTTCTACGTATCGAGGCAATAGAGTTCTAAACTTGTTAATTCGCGATATCGCATCTCATTTCTATGATTCATGATAAGATATAATATTCATTGTGCAGTGTTATGTATACTTCGTACTCACTTCAAAAGAATGTAAATGCGACACTTCCTTGCTAGGAAATAGCGTTTGCAGATGTCTACGTATCGAGGCAATAGAGTTCTAAACTTGTTAATTCGCGATATCGCATCTCATTTCTATGTTTCATGATAATATATAATATTCATTGCGAAGTGTTATGTATACCTCGCATACTCTTCAATTGAATGTAAATGCGACAGTTCCTTGCTAGGAAATAGCGTTTGCTGATGGCTACGTATCCAATCAGTAGAGTTCTAATGCTTCTTAAAATGGGATATAGCATCTGTTTTCTATGTTTCATGATAACATGTAATATTCATATCGAGGTATCGTGTATACCTCGTATTCACTTCAATAGAATGTAAATGCGACACTTCCATGCTAGAAAATAGCGCTTGCATATGCCTACGTATCGTAGGAATAGAGTTCTAATGCTTCTTAAAGCGCAATATCGCATCTCATTTCTATGTTTCATGATAAGATGTAATATTCATTCCGATGTGTTATGTATACCACACACACACTTCGAACGAATGTAAGTGCGACACTTCCTTGCTAGAAAATCGCGTTTGCAGATGTCTACGTATCCAAGCAATAGAGTGCTAATGCTTCTTAAAAAGGGATACCCCATCTCATTTCTATCTTTCATGATAAGATACATTTTTCATTGCGAAGTGTCATGTATACCTCGCATACATTTCAAATGAATGTAAATGCGACACTTGCTTGCTAGGAAGTAGCGTTTGCAGATGTCTACGTATCGAAGCAATATAGCTCTAATGCTTCATAAAACGCGATATGACATCTCATTTCTATGTCTCCCAGTAAGATGTACTATTCATTGCAACAAGTTATGTATGTCTCATCTAGACTTCAAAATAATGTAAGAGCCACACTTCCTTGCTTCGGAGTAGCGTTTCCAGAAGTCTACATATCGATGCAATAGATTTCTAACACTTCATGTAGCGCTATATCGCATCTCATATGTATGTCTCATGTTAAGATGCAACGTCAACTCAAGCGTTACGTATATCTCGTCTGCACTTGAAAATAATGCAAATACCGCACTTGCTTTCTACGAAACAGTGTTTCTAGATGTCTACGAATCGAAGCATAGGAGTTCTAATGGAACGCGATATAGCATTTCACGTCAAGAGTTCGAAGTATGTATGTAGATTTTGATGCACTGTATATATCATTATGCTCATCTGCTTCTGCGCCCCAAAAGTGTGGTTTCCACACTTCCTGACAAGAGGATTGCGATTCTGGTTGTAAATGTGTCGAAGCAATAGAGTTCTAATACATCATTCATCGCGATCTCGCATCACATTTCAGTGTGTAATGTAAGATGTAATATACAATGCAGCGCGTTACGTTTAACTCTTCAACACTTCTAGCGAATGTGAACCCTACACTCCTTTGCAGGGGAATAGCGTTTTTAGATATCTACTTGTCAAAGCAATAAATTTCTATTATTTTATTCAGATCGATGTCGCATCTCATTTCAATGCCGCGTGTTGAGATTTAATATTCAATGAAACTCGTTTCGTTTATCTGCTTCTACACGTCAACAGTATAAAAATTCTACAATATCTTGCCAGGAGGTAGCGTTTCTAGATGTGCACGTATTGAAGCAATAGATTTCTAATGCTATATAAAACGCGATATCGCATTTGATATCAACAGTTCGAAGTATGTAAGTAGATAAAAATACTCTACACATCTCGTTATGCTTGTCTGCATATACACGCCAAAAGACTGTGATTTCTACACTTCCTTGCAAGGGAATTGCGTTCTTAGATGTCTACTTTTCGCAAGGCATTTCAATGATTCATGGTAAATTGCAATGTTCTATGCAATATGTTACATTTGTCTGCATCTAGTCCTTAGAAGGATGTGAATCCTATACATACTTGCAACAGAATATCGTTTCCAGATCTCTACGTGTCCAAGCAAGACATTTCTAATACTTCATGCAGCGCAATGACGCATCTCATTTACACGTTTCAAAGCAAAGAATCTGTAATCATATATCCATAACATTATGCTTAACTGTTAGTGGTCTTCAATAGAATGTGAACTATATAATTCCATGCAACGGCATGGCGCTCCGTAGTTTCTGTCTGTTAAAGCAATCGAGCTAGAATTCTCCATGCAATGCGCTGGCGCATCCCATTTCATCGTTTCAAAGTAAGAATGCTATAATCTCTTATGCATAGCTCTATGCTTATCTGCTTTAAAACTTCATAAGAATGTAAATTCTACAGCTCCATGCAACAGGATTGCCCTTCGTAGTGTCTACATGTCGAGACAATAGAGTACTAATGCATCATACCATGCCATGACTCATCTCATTTCAACGTTTGGAATTAAGTAAGCTGTAATCTTCTATGAAAAGCATTATAATTATCTGCTTCTACTCTACAAAAGAATGTGAATTCTATAGATCCAAGCAACAGGAGGGCAGGCCCTCCACCATCCTACTGCCTGCCCTGATGCGGGCAAAGGATTCCCAGGGCCACTCAAACCGCGAACAACATCTATCTTATACTCTAACCGATTCATCGTTATGCGTTTTCCATTAAGCTTGCCGGGATCAGTGATATTGATTCGCTCAATCTAAATTATTATTTTCTTCTTAAGTTTCTCGATTTTTTTAGTTTCTCTCACGATATCGTCTATTTCGTTGTACCTTACCCTTACAGTATGGTATATAATCTGTTGTTTGATATTTCTAGGATTTCCTCTTAATAAATGCAATGCTTCCACATATTTTCTTTCTCTTTCTCTTTAGTTACATTGTTGTTATTTTATGCTTTTCACCCTGCACATTCCCTCTCTACACCATCTCGGAACAGGCGTTATACGATTACTGCAGGATGACGCCCCGGTCTCGTTATACCGAGATCAAGTGTTCTCTCTTGCATCCGTTGATTTATATATGTTATATATTGGAGAATATTTCCTCTTATTCTTTGTATTTTTCGAATGAAATTACATTGACAGAAGTACGAGTTAGTTCTGCACGCCTATTTGAAACAACATTAAATCACCTTGTTAAACAATAATATATTAAATGTGACTTGGACTTTTAAATTTGAATTTATAAACATCTAACAGATAAATATGTTTTTCTTACTATTCATATCGTTATACATTCAATGATTTATTGTGTGCTGTGATTTGATATATTAACTGCTTGATTATATTTTACAATGAACTTTGCGTACCAAACATTGTTTTTACTCCTGATGGGAGTGGATAGTTCTTCGTTTTATATTCTTATATCGCAATGATTATAAAAGTATATGATATCCTTTTTATGCAGTCATGTATAATTATGTACATACAAATTCGCGATTAAGTAGCTATGTGTTCAAATTAAATTCCGAGTAATGCACTAAAAAGCATCCCAGATAACAAACGGCAAGATTGTAGCGACACCATGCCGGCACTATATTGCCACTTCCGAGGAGTGTCAACTGATTCGTAGTCATCTGTGACCGGATTCGTTGACTAAAATGCCAGAACGTGTTACCAGCACGTTCTAGACAAGCGAATCGCGCAGCACCAGCACCATGGTGGCACGCGTATCATCGCTCCATTCATGAATCTTCTCAGCAATGACGCAGGATCACATTTGGCAATGGGGAACCTGTGCTTTCATACAAATTAGAACCGTTAGATGTCAGTAGATGTTCAGCATATGGATATTTATAGACATTTTGATGGTCGTTTTCCTATATTTATAGTTATTGAGCGAGTCGTATATATTTCTTTCAATCCATCATAGACTAAAAATATTATTTATAAAAAAAATATTACTTATAAAACAAAAATTCATGCTGTTGCGTCCCTGTCTTCGCCTTGTGTAATTTTTGATATAACAGGCTCTCATCGTATTTAATGTAACCCTCAATTGCATGAATTTGTAACAATAAATTGAAGAAAATATATATAAAATAAGTGTATATATTTTTATGACAAAGTAATTATCGACTTTGTGGAAAAAATCGCCCTATCGAGCTAGTATATAGAAAATAATAAAATCGAGTTCTTATATATTTATTTTGTGCCGGTGTATCTATTTTGGAATCAAAATAAATAAATTGCGCAGTTTAGTCATTTTTCATATTTGCTTATCATTTTTATGGAAACAGCTTCCCCATTAGTAAATGTCAGCCTACGCCACAACCACGCGTGTAGCTATGGTGAGCTGATAGTGTCATTGTCACGGCCGTGTAGCCCGTGTGCTGTATCTCGGTGCTTTAATGTGCCGTGATACGAATGCCGCTCCAGCACTAACAGTATGCCATTTCGAAAGCTGAGTAGGAGCACTTTGTTAGCACAGTTCTGTCACGGAATTCGTTCCATCCATTGTCATTGGCGTGCCAATCGCTGGCTGTTTGGGATATTGTAGTGCATGAGGCAGACTTGTTCCTTATCATCGTCAAGGAGATGGATTTTCACGCCCCCCTTTTTGAATTTTTTAAATTATTGTTTGGAATTTTTGCCGTTTCTGTACCTCTATGACCGCATTGTGGATTCAACTTATGTACGATCTTTTTGGTCTTCATCTTTTGTTACATGTAATATTATATATGTGATGCACGTTTGTTATGTAATGCTCCGATTTGTAAAATTACAATAACTTTTTGTCTTCAAATTTTGCGGATATTTCAATTAAATTTCCTTTGATTGAATAAACGGAAATTAAAAAACAGTGGCACGTACCATTTCTTGGAAACGTTGTATCGTAATTTGCATTTGACTGTTTTGAAAGGCACGCACTTTACTTAACGTTTGCAATGATTCGGTTAGCGAAGTAAAGAAATATTCTACTTTCGAAATTTTGGCTCTTGTAATTCTAAGGCAAATATATTATTCATCTGTCGACATCGTGAACATTGTTATTTGGCAAAATTCCAGAAAAACAAATATACTATAAGTAAAATAATAAACATCATAATATTAAATTTAACTCTGTTCATCGTTGCCTTGTTGGACACATCCATAACAATATACAGGGTGGGGCAGTAATAATTAGCACGTCAGATATCCACGAAACTTAAAGTTTCATAGAAGTTTTTGCTAATATAAAATTGCATAGTACAAAGGGCCCATCCGTTGATGAAAATAGTTTTTTTGTAAGTGGAGTTATGTTGGATATATGAAGGTTACCTTCATTTTTTAAAATGAATTGGTATATCCATTCTTCCGTAATACGATAGAGCATTTTAAAGCAAGTTTAAAGATCTGTAACATGAAGGCATTGAAGGTTACAAAAAGTAAAGAAAGCGATAATACTCACGGTTTTGATAGGAAGTGAAACATACGTATTATAAACAGTGGTGGAAGGCGTAACATTTACCGTTTACTTCACTGTGAATAAACACTTTTCGAAGGGCATTTCAATAGTTTGCAGCATAAATTAAACATGATAAGATTAGTATTGAAAAATCGGTTCGAATACGTTTGGTTAGGCTGTTCTTTGTGGCGTTCATTTTATAAGTACTGAGCTGCGGATTCCTGAGGACAGGAAGGTTATTAAATTCCATTAGATTGTAAACAGATCTCAATGTTTCATTTTAGATAGTAAGATTAAATACTCTTGACAAAACTACAAGAATGGATACATACCTTTTTGTTATTATTATTTCATAAAGAATTATAATTGCAATTATATAGTTCATTACGATAAAAAATATTTCTCAGAAAATCTAAATATTAAATTAAAGAATCAAGTAAAACATTTTTAATAATTACGAATATGAAAAATACTTGAACATTCCAATAGAAAGATGTCTAAACAGGAGTTAGAAAAGTCAAACATTCAATTTCAATTCCAGAATTCATCTATAAGAGGTAAAATGTTTTGAAAGCTTTAATTACAGTCTTTAATGCAAGCAGTTGGGCAGTATTTCAATTTTTAAGAAAATTGATGAAAGTCAACCATTTTGAAGTGGTCAGAATCTTTGTCGTTTGAGCAATAAGTGAATAACAAATAACTACATAAATTCCAGGCTTAAAAACTTATGGATTATATCCTATGCAGACTCGTTTAAGAGCGAGTTACAAAGTAATAATCCACACTAAGTAATCATTTTAAAACTTAAAGGATTACATCTCGCGAACTTTCAAAGGTATCAGAAGTGTGAAAAGTATGTGGTTTATCAAAAACTCTTCTAAAAGAACGGACGAAGCTAATAGAAATCTTTGTCGAAGTAAGCAAGTTCTAAAGTTCTAAGCAACGCGATGGCCCTTATCTGCCTATGTTTCATAGCAAGTAAGTTCTGAATTTCTATGAAATCCGATGGAATTCCTCACTACTAACGTTTCAAAGTAAGTTCTCAAATTCTCAGTTCTACGTTCAAAACTATGTGTTCTATATATCTATGTAAAGTGATGGTTCCTATTAGTTGTGACGGAAACCAATATATAGTAAGTCAGGGAAGCTCGAAGGGGTTAATTATCTAAATGCTTTAAGGTGTAAAATGTACTTCAATCTAAAGCGATCTATCGTTCCAAGGTATCCGCTCACGTACAACTTTTCTTGGGCGCCAGCTGCTCAGAAAGTAGCAAAGGGGTAGACTACACGACCCCGGGAACCCTGGGGCGGAACAACCCTTGAAACTTCGAAATGTTTCTCCTCTCGACTATGACTAGCCAAGTACACACACTCAGATCGCGAGATACTGAAGTCACGGCATGTTTATTTATGGTCTCGACGTGGGTTTAACTAACAAGGGTTACGGGAAACTACGCAACACGCCGCGAATTACCGGGTATCATAACTCGCTTCACGATATAAGATACAATATACAATATGCGACACAAGAAATGGGACGCTTTAGCGAATAAGCTCTCAAGTTCTCTTCTTCAGGTTCCTTGAATTCGCTGGTGGTCCTCGGGTCTCCTGGATCCTCCTCGGGGCTCTTTGATGGAGTGGGCTGTAGGCTTCGGTATTATTCGGGTCCATCGATCAGTGGACTTCGGCGATTTCCTCTTCTCGCCTTCTTGGATGTCCCTGAGGGGATCATCCTGATCCTTTAAATTGCGTAGCGCCTCGCGCGCCGCGCTCCCATGGCCCACCTGCAGGGCCGCTGGACTTTTGACTTCTCTTTAGGGGGTTAAGGATGGTTGAGGACCTTCTCACATCCCAGAGCATTATAAAGCACAGAAGCAGATAAACATAATGCGATGCATAGAGCTTTACAACCTTCTAACTTACTTTGAACTGTTTATATGAAATGCGGTTTATATGATATTGCGGTGCATGAAGCATGACAAATTAAATGCTTCGGCACCTGGACATCTAGAAACGCTATCCCCGGACAAGAAATTGTAGGGTTTACACTCAATTCATGTGCAGAAGCAGATAAACATAATGCGATGCCATGAATATTACATCTTATGATGAAATATAGAAGTAAGATGCGCAGCCGCGTTTTACGAAGCATTAGAACTCTATTGCTTCTAAACCTTCAGAAATAGAAACGATATTCCGTAGCAAGGGAGTGATGCATTTACATTCATTTGAAGTGCAGAGGAGATATACATAACGCGATGCATTGAAATTACATCTTATCATGTGACACAGAACTGATATGCGATATCGCGTTTTATAAAGAGTTAGAAATCTATTGCTTCGATGCGTAGACATCTAGAAACGCTATTCCGACGCAAGGAAGAGTGGCATTCACATTCTTTTGATATGTAGACGAGGTATGCATGACACTTCGCAATGAATATTATATCTTATCATGAATCATAGAAATGAGATGCAATGTCGCGTTTTAGAAGGCATTACAACTCTATTGCTTCGATACGTAGACATTCGGAATCGCATTCTCCTAACAACGAAGTATCGCGTTTACGTTTATTTGATGTGTAGACGAGGTATACATAACACTTCGCAATGAATATTATATCTTAACAAGAAACAGAAATGAGATGCGATGTCGTGTTTGTGGAGGCATTAGAACTCTATTGCCTAGATACGTAGACATCTGCAAACGCTATTTCCTAGCAAGGAAGTGTCGCATTTACATTCATTTGTAGTGTCGACGACGTATACATAACTCATCATAATGACTATTGTATTTTATCAGGAAATATAGAAACGAGACGCAATGTCGCGTTTTAGGAGGCATTAGAACTCTATTGCTTCGATACGTAGACATCTGGAAACGCTATTTCCTAGCAAGGTCGTGCGGCATTTATATCCTTTTGAAGTGTAGTCGGGGTATACATAGCCCTTCGCAATGAATATTATATCTTTTCCTGAAGCATAGGAATGAGGTGCGATATCGCGTTTTGAGAAGCATTAGAACTCCATTGCTTCGATACGTGGATAAGAGGAAACGCATTTCCTAGGAAGGAAGTGTGCAATTTACATTCTTTTGAAGTGTACACGACGTATACATAACACTTCGCAATGAATATTATATCTTATCATGAAACACAGAATTGAGATGCGATATCGCGTTTAAAGAAGCGTTAGAACTCTATTCCTACGATACGTAGACATCTGAAAACGCACATCCTAGCAAGGCAGTGTGGCATTCACATTCCTTTGAAGTGTAGACGAGGTATACATAGCACTTCGCAATGAATATTATATCATATCATGACACAATAAAATGAGTTGCGATATCGCGTTTTGAGAAGCATTAGAACACCATTGCTTCGATACGTAGGCATCTGCAAGCGCTACTTAATAGCAAGGAAAGTGCCGCTTTTTCATTCTTCTGAAGTGAATACGAGATATACATGACAATTCGCAATGAATATTATATATTATCATGAAACATAGAAGTGAGATGCGATATCGCGTTTTAAGAGGCATTAGAACTCCATTGCTACGATACGTAGACATCTGCAAGCGCTATTTAATCGCAAGGAAGTTTCGCATTTACATTCTCTTGAAGCGAATACAAGGTATACATGACACTTCGCAATGAATATTTTATCTCATCATGAAACAGAGAAAAGTGTTGCGACATCTCTTTTTTAGAAGCATTAGAACTCTATTGCTTCGATACGTAGACATCTGCAAACGCTATTTCCTAGCAAGGTAGAGCCGCATTTACATTCTTTTGTAGCGAATACGATTTTGTAGGTATACATAACACTTCGCAATGAATATTATATCTTATCATGAAACATAGAAATGAGATGCGATATCTCGATATAAGAAGCATTAGAACTCTATTGCTTCGATACGTAGACATCTGCAAACGCTATTTCCCAGCAAGGAAGTGTCGCATTTACATTCTTTTGAAGTGAATACGACGTATACAAGACACTTCGCAATGAATATTATATCTTATCACGAAACATAGAAATGAGATGCGATATCGCGATTTAAGAAGCACTAGAATTCTATTGGTACGATACGTAGACATCTGCAAACGTTATTTCCTAGCAAGGAAATGTCGCGTTTACATTCTTTTGAAGCGAATACGAGGTATACATGAGACTCCACAATGAATATTATATCTTATCATGAGGCATAGAGACGTATGAGACGCGATATCGCGTTTTAAGAAGCATTAGAACTCCATTGCTACGATACGTAGACATTTGCAAGCGCTATTTAATCGCAAGGAAGTGTCGCATTTACTTTCATTTGAAGTGTAGACGAGGAATACATAACACTTCGCAAATCATATTACATCTTACCATGAAACATAGAAATGAGATGCGATATCGCGTTTTAAGAAGCATTAGAACTCTATTGCTTCGATACGTAGACATCTGCAAACGCTACTTCCTAGCAAGGAGGTGTCGCATTTACATTCAATTGAAGTGTCTGCGAGGTATACATGGCACTTCGCAAATCATGTTATATCTTACCATGAAACATAGAAATGAGATGCGATATCGCGTTTTAAGAATCATAAGAACCCTATTGCTACGATACGTAGAACTCTGCAAACGGTATTTCCTAGCAAGGAAGTGTTGCATTTACGTTCTTCTGAAGTGAATACGAGGTATACATAACACTGCACAATGAATATTATATCTTACCATGAAACATAGAAATGAGATGCGATATGGCGATTTCAGAAGCATTAGTACTCTATTGCTTCGATACGTGGACATCTGCAAACGCTACTTCCTAGCAAGGAAATGTCGCATTTACATTCTTTTGAAGTGAATGCGAGGTATACGTAACACTGCACAATGAATATTATATCTTATCATGAAACATAGAAATGAGATGCGATATCGCGATTTAAGAAGCATTAGAACACAATTTCTTCGATACGTAGACATCTGCAAACGCTATTTCCTAGCAAGGATGTGTCGCATTTACATACATTTGATGTGTATGCGAAGTATACATGACACTTCGCAGTGAATATTATATATTATCAATAAACATAGAAATTAGAAGCAATATGGCGATATAAGAAGCATTGGATCCTATTGCTTCGATACGTAGACAACTGCAAACGCTACTTCCTAGCAAGGAAGTGTCGCACTTACATTCTTTTGAAGTGAATACGAGGTATACATAACACTGCACAATGAATATTATATCTTATCATGAAACATAGAAATGAGATGCGATAACGTGATTTAAGAAGCATTAGAACACTACTGCTTCGATACGTAGACATCTGCGAACGCTATTTCCTAGCAAGGAAGTGTCGCATTTACATTCTTTTGAAGTGATTGCGATGTATACATGACACTTCGCAATGAATATTACATCTTATCATGATACATAAAAATTAGGAGGGATATCGTGATTTAAGAAGCATTATAATTCTATTGCTACGATACGTAGACATCTGCAAACGACATTTCCTAGCAAGGAAGTGTCGTGTTTACATTCTTTTGAAGTGATTACGAGGCATACATGACACTTCGCAATGAATACTATATCGTATCATGAAACATAGAAATGAGATGCGATGTCGCGATTTAAGAAGCATTAGAACTCTATTGCTTCGATACGTAGACATCTGCAAACGCTATTTCCTAGCAAAGAAATGTCGCATTTACGTTCATTTGAAGTGTAAACGAGGAATACATAACACTTCGCTATGAATATTATACCTTATCATGAATCATAGAATTGAGATGCGACATCTCGATTTAAGAAGCATTAGAACTCTATTCCTTCCATACGTAGACATCTGAAGACAATATCTCCTTGCAAGGAAGTGTCGCATTTTCATTCTTTTGAAGTGTACACGAGATATATATAACACTGCACGATGAATATTATATCTTATCATGAAACATAGATATGAGATGCGATTTTGCGAATTAAGAAGCATTAGAACTCACTTGCTTCGATACGTAGACATCTGCAAACGCTACTTCCTAGCAAGGAAGAGTCGCATTTGCATTCTTTTTAAATGAATACGAGGTATACATGACACATCGCAATGAATATTATATCTTATCATGAAGCATAGGAATGAGATGCGATATCTCATTTTAAGAAGCATTAGAAATCTATTGCTTCGATACGTAAACATCTGCAGGCTCTAATTAATAGCATGGAAGTGACGCATTTACATTGTTTTGAAGTGAAAAAGTGGTATACATAAAACTCCACAATGTATATTATATCTTATAATGAGACATAGAAATGAAATGCGATATCGCGTTTTAAGAAGCACTAGAGATATATTGCTTCGATACGTAGCCATCTGCAAACGCTACTTCCTAGCAAGGAAATATCGCATTTGCATACTTTTGACGTGAACACGAGGTACACATGACACTTCGCAATGAATATTATATCTTATTATGAAACATAGAATTGAGATGCGATATCGCGTTTTAAGAAGCATTACAACTCCATTGCTTCGATACGTAGATATCTCCAAACGCTATTTCCTAACATGGAAGTGTCGCATTTACATTCATTTGAAGTGTATACGAGGTATACGTAACACTTCGTAATGAAACATAGAATTGAGATGCGAGATAACGCTTTAAGAAGTATTAGAACACTAATGCTACGTACGAAGTAATCTGCAAACGCTATTTCCTAGCAAACAAGTGTCGCATTTACATTCATTTGAAGTTTATGCGAGGTACACATGACACTTTGCAATGAATATTATATCTTATCATGAAACATAGAAATGAGATGCGGAATCGCGTTTTTAGAAGCGTTAGAAGTCTATTGCTACAATACGTAGGCATCTGCAAATGCTGTTTCCTAGCAAGGACGTGTCGCATTTACATTCTTTTGAAGTGAATACGAGATATACATGACGCTTCGCAATTAACATTATATCTTATCATCAAACATAGAAATGAGATGCGGTATCGCGTTCGGAGAAGCAGTAGAACTCTATTTCTACGATACGTAGACATGTGCAGACATTACTTCCTAGCTAGGAAGTGGCGCATTTACATTCTTTTGAGGTGAATACGAGGTATACATAACACTGCACAATGAATATCATATCTTATCTTTAAACATAGAAATGAGAAGCGATATGGCGAAATAAGAAGCATTAGATCCCTATTGCTTCGATACGTAGACAACTGCAAACGCTACTTCCTTGCAATGAAGTGTCTCAATTTACATTCATTTGAAGTGTATGCGAGGTATACGTGACACTGCGCAGCGAATATTATATATTATCATGAAGCATAGAAATGAGATGCGATATGGCGATTTATGAAGCACTAGAACTCTAATGCCACGATACGTAGACATCTGGAAACGCTATTTCCTAGAAAGGAAGTGTCGCATTTACATTCATTTTAAGTGTATACGACATATACATGACAATCCGTAATGAGTATTATACATTATCGTGAAACATAGAAATGAGATGCGATATCGCGTTATAAGAAGCATTAGAACTCTAATGCTTAGATACGTAGACATCATCCAACGCTATTTCCTAGCAAGGAAGTTTCGCATTTACAACTATTTGAAGTAAATACGTGGTATACATGACACTTCGCAATGAATGTAATATCTTATCATGAAACATGGATGTAGGATGCGACATCTCGTTTTAAGAAGCACCAGAAATCCATTGTCTTGATACGTAGACATCTGAAAACGCTATTTCCTAGAAAGGAAGAGTCGCATTTACATTATTTTGAAGCGAATACGTGGTATACACGACACGTCGCAATGAATATTGTATCTTATCATGAAACACAGAAGTGGGTTGCGTTGTCGCGTATTAAGAAGCATTGGAAGTCCATTGCTATGATACGTAGACATCTGCAGGCGCTTTTTCCTAGCAAGGAAGTGTCGCATTTACATTTTTCAGAAGCGAATACCAGGTATTCATAACACAGCACAATGAATATTATATCATATCATGAAACGTAGAAATGAGATACGATATCGCGATTTAAGAAGCATTAGAACTCTATTGCTTCGATACGTAGACATCTGCAAACGCTATTTCCTAGCAAGGAAGTATCACATTTACATTCATTTTAAGTGTATGCGAGGTATACATGACACTTCGCAATTAATATTATATCTTATCATGAGACATCGAAATGATATGCGATATCGCGATTTAAGAAGCATCAGATCTCTATTGCTACGATACAGAGATATCTGCAAACGTAATTTCCTAGAAATTAAGTGTGGCATTTACATTCGTCTGAAGAGTAGACGGGGAGTACATAACACTTCGCAAAGAATATTATATCTCATCATGGGAAATAGAAATGATATGCGATATCGCTTTCTAAGAAGCATTAGAACAATATTGCTTCGATATGTAGACATCTGCACACGCTGTTTCCTAGCAAAGAAGTGTCGCATTTACATTCTTATGAAGTAAATACGAGGGATACATAACACTAGACAATGAATATTATATCCCATCATGAAACGTAGAAATAAAATGCGATATCGCGATATAAGAAGCATTAGAACTCTATTGCCTCGATGCTTAGATATCTGCAAAAGCTATTTCCTAGCAAGGAAGTGTCGCATTTACATTCATTTGAAGTGTAGACGAGATATACATAACACTGCACAATGAATATTATATCTTATCATGAAACATAGAAATGAGATGCGATATGGCGATTTAAAGATCATTAGAACTCTATTTCTTCGAAATGTAGACATCTGCAATCGCTACTTCCCTGGAAGGAAGTGTCGGACGTACATTCTTTGGAAGAGAATACGAGGTATAAATGACACTCCGCAATGATTATTACATCTTATCATGAAACATGGAAATGAGATGCGATATCACGTTTTAAGGAGCATTAGAACTCTATTGCCTCGATACGTAGACATCTGCAAACGCTAATGCCTAGCAAGGAAGTGCCGCGTTTACACTCATTTGAAGTGAATACAAGGTATACATGACACATCGCAATGAATATTATATCTTATCATGAAACATAGGAATGAGATGCGTAATCGCGTTCTGAGAAGCATTGGAACTCTATTGCTACGATACGTAGACTTCTGCAAACGCAATTTCGTGGCAAGAAAGTGTAGCATCTACAATCCACTGAAGTGAATACGAAGCTTACCTGACACTCTACAATGAATATTATATCTCATCATGAAACGTAGAAATGAGATGCGATACCGCGATTGAAGAAGCATTGGAACACTTTTGCCTCGATACGTAGATATCTGGAAACGCTATATCCTAGGAAGGAAGTGTCGCATTTACAATCTTTTGAAGTGAGTACGAAGTACACATGACACTTCGTAATGAATATTATTTCTTATCATGAAACATAGAAATGAGATGCGACATTTTGTTTTAGGAAGCTTTAGAAATCTATAGCTACGGTTCGTTGATATCTGTAAACACTATTTCCTAGCTAGGAAGTGGCGCATTTACATTCTTTTGAGGTGAATACGAGGTATACATAACACTGCACAATGAATATCATATCTTATCTTTAAACATAGAAATGAGAAGCGATATGGCGAAATAAGAAGCATTAGATCCCTATTGCTTCGATACGTAGACAACTGCAAACGCTACTTCCTTGCAATGAAGTGTCTCAATTTACATTCATTTGAAGTGTATGCGAGGTATACATGACACTGCGCAGCGAATATTATATATTATCATGAAGCATAGAAATGAGATGCGATATGGCGATTTATGAAGCACTAGAACTCTAATGCCACGATACGTAGACATCTGGAAACGCTATTTCCTAGAAAGGAAGTGTCGCATTTACATTCATTTTAAGTGTATACGACATATACATGACAATCCGTAATGAGTATTATACATTATCGTGAAACATAGAAATGAGATGCGATATCGCGTTATAAGAAGCATTAGAACTCTAATGCTTAGATACGTAGACATCATCCAACGCTATTTCCTAGCAAGGAAGTTTCGCATTTACAACTATTTGAAGTAAATACGTGGTATACATGACACTTCGCAATGAATGTAATATCTTATCATGAAACATGGATGTAGGATGCGACATCTCGTTTTAAGAAGCACCAGAAATCCATTGTCTTGATACGTAGACATCTGAAAACGCTATTTCCTAGCAAGGAAGAGTCGCATTTACATTATTTTGAAGCGAATACGTGGTATACATGACACGTCGCAATGAATATTGTATCTTATCATGAAACACAGAAGTGGGTTGCGTTGTCGCGTATTAAGAAGCATTGGAAGTCCATTGCTATGATACGTAGACATCTGCAGGCGCTTTTTCCTAGCAAGGAAGTGTCGCATTTACATTTTTCAGAAGCGAATACCAGGTATTCATAACACAGCACAATGAATATTATATCATATCATGAAACGTAGAAATGAGATACGATATCGCGATTTAAGAAGCATTAGAACTCTATTGCTTCGATACGTAGACATCTGCAAACGCTATTTCCTAGCAAGGAAGTATCACATTTACATTCATTTTAAGTGTATGCGAGGTATACATGACACTTCGCAATTAATATTATATCTTATCATGAGACATCGAAATGATATGCGATATCGCGATTTAAGAAGCATCAGATCTCTATTGCTACGATACAGAGATATCTGCAAACGTAATTTCCTAGAAATTAAGTGTGGCATTTACATTCGTCTGAAGAGTAGACGGGGAGTACATAACACTTCGCAAAGAATATTATATCTCATCATGGGAAATAGAAATGATATGCGATATCGCTTTCTAAGAAGCATTAGAACAATATTGCTTCGATATGTAGACATCTGCACACGCTGTTTCCTAGCAAAGAAGTGTCGCATTTACATTCTTATGAAGTAAATACGAGGGATACATAACACTAGACAATGAATATTATATCCCATCATGAAACGTAGAAATAAAATGCGATATCGCGATATAAGAAGCATTAGAACTCTATTGCCTCGATGCTTAGATATCTGCAAAAGCTATTTCCTAGCAAGGAAGTGTCGCATTTACATTCATTTGAAGTGTAGACGAGATATACATAACACTGCACAATGAATATTATATCTTATCATGAAACATAGAAATGAGATGCGATATGGCGATTTAAAGATCATTAGAACTCTATTTCTTCGAAATGTAGACATCTGCAATCGCTACTTCCCTGGAAGGAAGTGTCGGACGTACATTCTTTGGAAGAGAATACGAGGTATAAATGACACTCCGCAATGATTATTACATCTTATCATGAAACATGGAAATGAGATGCGATATCACGTTTTAAGGAGCATTAGAACTCTATTGCCTCGATACGTAGACATCTGCAAACGCTAATGCCTAGCAAGGAAGTGCCGCGTTTACACTCATTTGAAGTGAATACAAGGTATACATGACACATCGCAATGAATATTATATCTTATCATGAAACATAGGAATGAGATGCGTAATCGCGTTCTGAGAAGCATTGGAACTCTATTGCTACGATACGTAGACTTCTGCAAACGCAATTTCGTGGCAAGAAAGTGTAGCATCTACAATCCACTGAAGTGAATACGAAGCTTACCTGACACTCTACAATGAATATTATATCTCATCATGAAACGTAGAAATGAGATGCGATACCGCGATTGAAGAAGCATTGGAACACTTTTGCCTCGATACGTAGATATCTGGAAACGCTATATCCTAGGAAGGAAGTGTCGCATTTACAATATTTTGAAGTGAGTACGAAGTACACATGACACTTCGTAATGAATATTATTTCTTATCATGAAACATAGAAATGAGATGCGACATTTTGTTTTAGGAAGCTTTAGAAATCTATAGCTACGGTTCGTTGATATCTGTAAACACTATTTCCTAGCAAGGAAGTGTCGCATTTACATTCTTTCGAAGTGAATACGGGGTATACATAACAATCCACAATGAATACCATATTTTATCATTAAACATAGAAAAGGAATGCGATATCCCGTTATAAGAAGCATTAGAACTCTATTGCTTCGATACGTAGACATCTACAAACGCTATTTCCTAACAAGGAAGTGTCGCATTTACATTCTTTTGAAGAGATTGCGATGTATACATGACACTTCGCAATGAATGTTACATCTTATCATGAAATATAGAATTGAGATGCGATATCGCGATTTAAGATGCATTAGAACTCTATTGCTTAGATCCGTAGATATCTGCAAACGCTATTTCCTAGCAAGGAAGTGTCGCATTTACATTCTTTCGAAGTGAATACGGGGTATACATAACAATCCACAATGAATACCATATTTTATCATTAGACATAGAAAAGGAATGCGATATCCCGTTATAAGAAGCATTAGAACTCTATTGCTTCGATACGTAGACATCTGCAAACGCTATTACCTAGCAAGGAATTGTCGCACTTACATTCTTCTGAAGTGAATAGGAGGTATATATGACACTTCGCAATGAATATTATATCTTATCATGAAACATAGATATTAGGAGCGATATCGCGATTTAAGAAGGATTAGAAATCCATTGCTACGATACGTAGACATCTGCAAACGACATTTCCTAGCAAGGAAGTGTCGCATTTACATTCTTTTCAAGGAAATACGAGGTATACATGACACATCGCATTGAATATTATATCTTATTATGAAAGATAGAAATGAGATGCGATATCGCCTTTTAAGAAGCATTAGAACATTATTGCTGCGATACGGAGACATCTGCAAACGCCATTTCCTAGCAAGGAAGTGTCGCATTTACATTCCTTCGAAGTGAATACGAGGTATACATGACACTTCCCAATGAATATTATATGTTATCATGAAACACAGAAAGTAGATGCGATATCGCGTGTTAAGAAGCATTAGAACTCTATTGCTACGATATGTAGGCACCTACAGAGAATATTTCCTAGCAAGGAAGTGTCGCATTTGCATTTTTTATATGTGAATTCTAGGTATACATAACACTCCACATTGAATATTATATCTTACCATGAAACACAGAAATGAGATGCGATATCGCGTTTTAAGGAGAATTAGAACTCTATAGCTTCGATACAGAGATATCTGGGAACGTAATTTCCCAGAAAGGAAGTGTCGCATTTCGTGACGTCGGGAGTACCGCCTGCCACCCATCAACCTCTTCGCATCCCCCAGCATCTACCCCTGGACGCATGCAACCAGCCAAACTCCCCTGCAGAACCAGCAACTGGAAGTGTTCGCGCGCGCATACCTGCACGCGCTCACTCACACCGAGTTCCGCTGCCTCACTCGCACCGCCGAGTATACCTGTCTCGCTCGTACCGGGCACCAGTGTCTCACTCGCACCACCGAGTATACCTGTCTCGCCCGCACCAAGGACGGGCAGCCCTATCTCCCTCGCACCGAGGATTCCGTCCTGCAGGAAGACGTAGCTGCAGCTCATCACCTGAATGGTGTCTTTTCCAATTCCGGGAACAGGATCTGCTAGAACCTATATATTACTTCTAATCTAGGACATACATACCATATCATGACGCATATATAAGAATTCCTAGATCTAAGTTACACTAAGTAAGATGCGTCCGGCCAGCGGCATGCGCCGCTAGCCCCACCACGAGCCGCGATTCCCCACTCGCTGGACCGCGCGCTCTCCGCTTCGAGACGCGAGTCCCCCACTCGCGGGACCGCGATCTCCCTACCGCGAACCTCCGCGACCGTAGCGCCCCGCGAACCGAGGAGGTCAGAGACGCGTCTCCAGAGCACACACTCTGACTCGAGATCTCCTACCGAGGAGTCGAAACCTCTAGTTCTAGATCGTTAGCCACCTCAATGTGGGGTTCAGGCATCGTATTTCTATTTCCATTTTAACTTAGTCTTAGTCTTAGAATAATTCCAGTTCTTGTATACTTTAAACCTAGAATATATTTTATTTTTACTTTTACTATATCCAAGTACAAGTTCTTTTAACAAGTTTACTCTTTTCACATCCATTAATTTTATCAAGTGTTTATAATACTAGTTCTACTTTTAACATTACATTTAACTACGAATTCTTCGACGGATTCATCCATACAACTGGGGTTGATCTTCACCAAATTGAAGGAGTATAGAAATCGGCTTTGTGACGTTGAGACCTCCGCTTATCCCTCAGATCTTAGTCGAAAGTACAGAAAAACCTGGTGAATACTTCGTACACACTTGTAAAGAATGTAAATGCGACACTTCATTGCTAGAAAATAGCGATTTCAGATGTGTACGTATCGAGGCAACAGAGATCTAAAGCTTCTTAACACGGGATACCGCATCTCATTACTATGTTTCATGATAAGATATAATATTCATTGCGAAGTGTCACGTATACTTCGTACTCACTTCTAAAGTATGTAAATGCGACACTTACATGCTAGGAAATAGCGATTGCAGATGTCTGCGTATCGCAGCAACAGAGTTCTAATGTTTCTTAAAGCGCGATATCGCATCTCAATTCTATGTTTCATGATAAGATATAATATTCATTGCGAAGTGTAATGTATACCTCGTATTCACTTCAATGGAATGCAAATGCGACACTTCATTGCTAGAAAATAGCGATTTCAGATGTGTACGTATCGAGGCAATAGAGATCTAAAACTTCTTAACACGGGATACCGCATCTCATTACTATGTTTCATGATAAGATATAATATTCATTGCGAAGTGTCATGTATATCTCGTATTCACATCAAAAGAATGTAAATGCGACACTTCTATGCTAGGAAGTAGCGTTTGCAGATGTCTACGTATCGTAGCAATAGAGTTCTAATGCTTCTTAAAACGAGATGTCGCATCTCATTTCTATGTTTCATGATCAGATATAATATTCATTGCGAAGTGTCATGTATACCTCGTATTCACTTCAAAAGGATGTAAATGCGACACTTCCATGCTAGGAAATAGCGTTTCCAGATGACTAAGTGTCGAAACAATAGAGTTCTAATGATTCTTAAAACGCGATATCGCATCTCACTTCTGTGTTTCATGATAAGATGTAATATTCATTGCGAAGTGTCATGTATACCTTGTATTCACTTCAAAAGAATGTAAATGGGACACTTCCATGCTAGGAAATAGCGTTTGCAGATGTCTGCGTATCGTAGCAATAGAGTTCTATTGCTTCTTAAAACGAGATGTCGCATTTCATTTCTATGTTTCGTGATAAGATATAATATTCATTGTGGAGTGTTATGTATACCTCGTATTAACTTCAAAACAATGTAAATGCGACGCTTCCTTGCTAGTAAATATTGTTTGCGGATGTCTACGTATCGCAGCAATAGAGTTCTAATGCTCCTTAAAACGCGATATCGCATATCATTTCTATGTTTCATGATAAGATATAATATTCATTGCGAAGTGTCATGTATACCTCGTATTCACTTCAAAAGAATGTAAATGCGACATTTCCATGCTAGGAAGTAGCGTTTGCAGATGTCTACGTATCGTAGCAATAGGGTTCTAATGCTTCTTAAAACGCGATATCGCATCTCACTTCCATGTTTCATGGTAAGATATAATATTCATTGCGAAGTGTCATGTATACCTCGATTTCACTTCACAAGAATGTAAATGCGACATTTCCTTGCTAGGAAATATTGTTTGCAGATGTCTACGTATCACAGCAAAAGAGTACTAATGCTTCTTAAAACGAGATGTCGTATTTCATTTCTATGTTTCGTAATAAGATATAATATTCATTGTGTAATGTTATGTATACCTCGTATTCACTTCAGTGGAATGTAAGTGCGAAATTGCTTTGCTAGGAAATAGAGTTTGCAGATGTCTACGTATATTAGCAATAGAGTTCTAATGCTTCTCAAACGAGATATAGCACCGCATTCCTATGTTTCATGATAAGATATAATATTCATTGCGAAGTGTCATGTTAATCTCGTATTCACTTCAAAAGAATGTAAATACGACACATCCATGCTAGGAAATAGCGTTTGCAGATGTCTACGTATCGTAGCAATGGAGTTCTAATGCTTCTTAAAACGAGATGTCGTATTTCATTTCTATGTTTCGTAATAAGATATAATATTCATTGTGTAATGTTATGTATACCTCGAATTCACTTCAGTGGAATGTAAGTGCGAAATTTCCTTGCCAGGAAATAGAGTTTGCAGATGTCTACGTATATTAGCAATAGAGTTCTAATGCTTCTCAAAACGCGATATAGCACCTCATTCCTATGTTTCATGATAAGATATAATATTCAATGCGAAGTGTCATGTATACCTCGATTTCACTTCACAAGAATGTAAATGCGACACTTCCATGCTAGGGAATAGCGTTTGCAGATGTCTACGTTTCGTAGCAATAGAGTTCTAATGCTTGTTAAAACGAGATGTCGCATTTCATTTCTATGTTTCGTGATAAGATATAATATTCATATTGGAGTGTTATGTATACCTCGTATTCACTTCAAAAGAATGTAAACGCGACACTTCCTTGCTAGGAAATATTGTTTGCAGATGTCTACGTATCGTAGCGATAGAGTTCTAATGCTTCCTAAAACGCGATATCGCATCTCACTGCTATGTTTCATGATAAGATATAATATTCATAATGGAGTGTTATGTATACCTCGTACTCATTTCAAAAGAATGTAAATGCGACCCTTCCATGCTAGGAAATAGCCTTTGCAGATGTCTACGTATCGTAGCAAGAGAGTTCTAATGCTTCTTAAAACGAGATGTCGCTTCTCATTTCTATGTTTCATGATCAGATATAATATTCATTGCGAAGTATCATGTATACCTCGTATTCACATCAAAAGGATGTAAATGCGACACTTCCTTGCCAGGACATAGCGTTTCCAGCTAACTACGTGTCGAAACAATAGAGTTCTAATGATTCTTAAATTGCCATATCGCATCTCACTTCTATGTTTCATGATAAGATATATTATTCATTGCGAAGTGTCATGTATACCTCGATTTCACATCTCAAGAATGTAAATGCGTCACTTCCTTGATAGGAAATATTGTTTGCATATGTCTACGTATCACAGAAATAGAGTACTAATGCTTCTTAAAACGAGATGTCGCATCTCACTTCTATGTTTCATGATAAGATATAATATTCATTGCGAAGTGTCATGTATGCCTCGTATTCACTTCAAAAGAATGTAAATGCGACACTTCCATGCTAGGAAGTAGCGTTTGTAGATGTCTACGTGTCGTAGCAATAGGTTTCTAATGCTTCTTAAAACGCAATATCGCATCTCACTTCTATGTTTCATGATAAGATAAAATATTCATTGCGAAGTGTCATGTATACCTCGATTTCACTTCACAAGAATGTAAATGCGACACTTCCTTTCTAGGAAATATTGTTTGCAGATGTCTACGTATCACAGCAATAGAGTACTAATGCTTCTTAGAACGCGATAACGCATCTCACTTCTATGATCCATGATAAGATATAGTATTCATTGTAGATTGTTATGTATACCTCGTGTTCACTTCAAAAGAATGTAAATGCGACACTTCCATGCTAGGAAATAGCGTTTGCAGATGTCTACGTATCATAGAAATATATTTCTAATCTTTCTAAGAACGCGATATCGCATCTCACTTCTATGTTTCATGATAAGATATAATATTCTTTGCGAAGTGTCATATATACCTCGTATTCACTTCAAAAGAATGTAAATAAGACACTTCCATGCTAGGAAATAGCGTTTGCAGATGTCTACGTATCGTAGCAATAGTGTTCTTATGCTTCTTAAAACGAGATGCCGCATTCCATTTCTATGTTTCGTGATAAGATATAATATTCATTGTGGAGTGTTATGTATACCTCGTATTCACATCAAATGAATGTAAATGCGACTCTTTCTTGCTAGGAAATAACATTTCCAGATGTCTACGCATCGTAGCAATAGTGTTCTAGCGCTTCTTAAATCGCGATATCGCATCTCACTTCTATGTTTCGTGATAAGATATTATATTCATTGTAGATTGATATGTATACCTCGTATTCACTTCAAAAGAATGTAAATGCGACACTTCCATGCTAGGAAATAGCGTTTGCAGATGTCTACGTATCGTAGCAATGAAGTTCTAATGCTTCTTAAAACGCGATATATCATCACACTTCTATGTTTCATGATAAGATATAATATTCATTGCGAAGTGTCATGTATACCTCGTATTCACTTCAAAAGAATGTAAATGCGACACTTACGTGCTAGGAAATGGCGTTTGCAGATGTCTACGTGTCGAAACAATAGAGTTCTAATGATTCTTAAAATGCCATATCGCATCTCACTTCTATGTTTCATGATAAGATATGATATTCATTGCGAAGTGTCATGTATACCTCGTATTCACTTCAGAAGAATGTAAATGCGACATTTCCATGCTAGGAAGTAGCGTTTGCAGATGTCTACGAATAGTAGCAATAGGGTTCTAATGCTTCTATAAACGCGATATCGCATCTCACTTCTATGTTTCATGATAAGATAAAATATTCATTGCGAAGTATCATGTATACCTCGATTTCACTTCACAAGAATGTAAATGCGACACTTCCATGCTAGGGAATAGCGTTTGCAGATGTCTACGTATCGTAGCAATGGAGTTCTAATGCTTGTTAAAACGAGATGTCGCATTTCATTTCTATGTTTCGTGATAAGATATAATATTCATATTGGAGTGTTATGTATACCTCGTATTCACTTCAAAAGAATGTAAACGCGACACTTCCTTGCTAGGAAATATTGTTTGCAGATGTCTACGTATCGTAGCAATAGTGTTCTTATGCTTCCTAAAACGAGATGCCGCATTCCATTTCTATGTTTCGTGATAAGATATAATATTCATTGTGGAGTGTTATGTATACCTCGTATTCACATCAAATGAATGTAAATGCGACTCTTTCTTGCTAGGAAATAACATTTCCAGATGTCTACGCATCGTAGCAATAGTGTTCTAGCGCTTCTTAAATCGCGATATCGCATCTCACTTCTATGTTTCGTGATAAGATATTATATTCATTGTAGATTGATATGTATACCTCGTATTCACTTCAAAAGAATGTAAATGCGACACTTCCATGCTAGGAAATAGCGTTTGCAGATGTCTACGTATCGTAGCAATGAAGTTCTAATGCTTCTTAAAACGCGATATATCATCACACTTCTATGTTTCATGATAAGATATAATATTCATTGCGAAGTGTCATGTATACCTCGTATTCACTTCAAAAGAATGTAAATGCGACACTTACGTGCTAGGAAATGGCGTTTGCAGATGTCTACGTGTCGAAACAATAGAGTTCTAATGATTCTTAAAATGCCATATCGCATCTCACTTCTATGTTTCATGATAAGATATGATATTCATTGCGAAGTGTCATGTATACCTCGTATTCACTTCAGAAGAATGTAAATGCGACATTTCCATGCTAGGAAGTAGCGTTTGCAGATGTCTACGAATAGTAGCAATAGGGTTCTAATGCTTCTATAAACGCGATATCGCATCTCACTTCTATGTTTCATGATAAGATAAAATATTCATTGCGAAGTATCATGTATACCTCGATTTCACTTCACAAGAATGTAAATGCGACACTTCCGTGCTAGGAAATAGCGTTTGCAGATGTCTACGTATCGTAGCAATGGAGTTCTAATGCTTCTTAATACGCGATATAGCACCTCATTCCTATGTTTCATGATAAGTTATAATATTCATTGCGAAGTGTCATGTTAATCTCGTATTCACTTCAAAAGAATGTAAATACGACACTTCCATCCTAGGAAATAGCGTTTGTAGATGTCTACGTATCGCAGCAATAGAGTTCTAATGCTTCCTAAAACGTGATATAGCATCTCACTGCTATGTTTTACGAGAAGATATAATATTCATTATGGAGTGTTATGTATACCTCGTGCTCA
Organism: Xylocopa sonorina; assembly: GCF_050948175.1. NCBI lineage: Eukaryota > Metazoa > Arthropoda > Insecta > Hymenoptera > Apidae > Xylocopa > Xylocopa sonorina. The sequence continues at coordinate 535,171 of NW_027490157.1, forward strand.
CTTCAAAAGAATGTAAATGCGACCCTTCCATGCTAGGAAATAGAGTTTGCAGATGTCTACGTATCATAGAAATATATTTCTAATGCTTCTAAGAACGCGATATCGCATCTCACTTCTATGTTTCATGATAAGATATAATATTCTTTGCGAAGTGTCATATATACCTCGTATTCACTTCAAAAGAATGTAAATAAGACACTTCCATGCTAGGAAATAGCGTTTGCAGATGTCTACGTATCGTAGCAATAGTGTTCTTATGCTTCTTAAAACGAGATGCCGCATTCCATTTCTATGTTTCGTGATAAGATATAATATTCATTGTGGAGTGTTATGTATACCTCGTATTCACATCAAATGAATGTAAATGCGACAATTTCTTGCTAGGAAATAACATTTCCAGATGTCTACGCATCGTAGCAATAGTGTTCTAGCGCTTCTTAAATCGCGATATCGCATCTCACTTCTATGTTTCGTGATAAGATATAATATTCATTGTAGATTGTTATGTATACCTCGTATTCACTTCAAAAGAATGTAAATGCGACACTTCCATGCTAGGAAATAGCGTTTGCAGATGTCTACGTATCGTAGCAATGAAGTTCTAATGCTTCTTAAAACGCGATATATCATCACACTTCTATGTTTCATGATAAGATATAATATTCATTGCGAAGTGTCATGTATACCTCGTATTCACTTCAAAAGAATGTAAATGCGACACTTACGTGCTAGGAAATGGCGTTTGCAGATGTCTACGTATCTAGCAATAGAGTTCTAATGCTTCTTAGAACGCGATAACGCATCCCACTTCTATGTTCCATGATAAGATATAACATTCATTGCGAAGTGTCATGTATACCTCGTATTCACTTCAAAAGAATGTAAATGCGACACTTACGTGCTAGGAAATAGCGTTTGCAGATGTCTACGTGTCGAAACAATAGAGTTCTAATGATTCTTAAAATGCCATATCGCATCTCACTTCTATGTTTCATGATAAGATATGATATTCATTGCGAAGTGTCATGTATACCTCGTATTCACTTCAAAAGAATGTAAATGCGACATTTCCATGCTAGGAAGTAGCGTTTGCAGATGTCTACGAATCGTAGCAATAGGGTTCTAATGCTTCTTCAAACGCGATATCGCATCTCACTTCTATGTTTCATGATAAGATAAAATATTCATTGCGAAGTATCATGTATACCTCGATTTCACTTCACAAGAATGTAAATGCGACACTTCCATGCTAGGAAATAGCGTTTGCAGATGTCTACGTATCACAGCAGTAGAGTACTAATGCTTCTTAAAACGAGATGTCGTATTTCATTTCTATGTTTCGTAATAAGATATAATATTCATTGTGTAATGTTATGTATACCTCGTATTCACTTCAGTGGAATGTAAGTGCGAAATTTCCTTGCTAGGAAATAGAGTTTGCAGATGTCTACGTATATTAGCAATAGAGTTCTAATGCTTCTCAAAACGCGATATAGCACCTCATTCCTATGTTTCATGATAAGAAATAATATTCATTGCGATATGTCATGTTTACCTGGTATTCACTTCAAAAGAATGTAAACGCGACACTTAATTGCTAGGAAATATTGTTTGCAGATGTCTACGTATCGTAGCAATAGAGTTCGAATGCTTCATAAAACGAGATGCCGCATTCCATTTCTATGTTTCGTGATAAGATATAATATTCAATATGGAGTGTTATGTATACCTCGTATTCACTTCAAAAGAATGTAAATGCGACACTTCCTTGCTAGGAAATAGAGTTTGCAGATGTCTACGTATATTAGCAATAGGGTTCTAATGCTTCTCAAAACGCGATATAGCACCTCATTCCTATGTTTCATGATAAGATATAATATTCGTTGCGAAGTGTCATGTATACCTCGTATTCACTTCAAAAAAATGTAAATGCGACACTTCCATGCTAGGAAATAGCGTTTGCAGATGTCTACGTACCGTAGCAATAGAGTTCGAATGCTTCTTAAAACGAGATGTCGCATTTCATTTCTATGTTTCATGATTAGGTATAACATTCATAGCGTAGTGTCACGTATACCTCGTACTCACTTCAAAAGATTGTAAATGCGACACTTCCTTGCTAGGAAATAGCGATGGTAGATGTCTACGTATCGTAGTAATAGGATTCTAATGCTTCTTAAAACGAGATGTCGCATTTCATTTCGATGTTTCGTGATAAGATATAATATTCAATGTGGAGTGTTATGTATACCTCGTATTCACATCAAAAGAATGTAAATTCGACACTTCCTTGCTAGGAAATAATATTTGCAGATGTCTACGCATCGTAGCAATAGAGTTCTAGCGCTTCTTAAATCGCGATATAGCACCTCATTCCTATATTTCATGATAAGAAATAATATTCATTGCGATATGTCATGTTTACCTGGTATTCACTTCAAAAGAATGTAAATGCAACACTTGCATGCTAGGAAATAGCGTTTGCTGATGCCTATGTATCGTAGCAATAGAGTTCTAATGCTTCATAAATCGCGATATCGCATCTCACTTGAATGTTTCGAGATAAGATATAATATTCATTGCGAAGTGTCATGTATACATTGTATTAACTTCAAAAGAATGTAGATGCGTCATTTCCATGCTAGGAAATAGCGTTTGCAGGTGTCTACGTATCGTTGCAATAGAGTTCTAATGCTTCTTAAAACGAGATGTCGTATTTCATTTCTATGTTTCGTAATAAGATATAATATTCATTGTGTAATGTTATGTATACCTCGAATTCACTTCAGTGGAATGTAAGTGCGAAATTTCCTTGCTAGGAAATAGAGTTTGCAGATGTCTACGTATATTAGCAATAGAGTTCTAATGCTTCTCAAAACTCGATATAGCACCTCATTCCTATGTTTCATGATAAGATATAATATTCACTGCGAAGTGTCATGTTTACCTCGATTTCACTTCACAAGAATGTAAATGCGATACTTCCTTGCAAGGAAATATTGTTTGCAGATGTCTACGTATCACAGCAATAGAGTACTAATGCTTCTTAAAACGAGATGTCGTATTTCATTCCTTTGTTTCATGATAAGATATAATATTCATTGTGGAATGTTATGTATACCTCGTATTCACTTCAAAAGAATGTAAATGCGACACTTCCTTGCTAGGAAATAACATTTCCAGGTGTCTACGCATCGTAGCAATAGAGTTCTAGCACTTCTTAAATCGCGATATCGCATCTCACTACTATGTTTCGTGATAAGATATAATATTCATTGTAGAGTGTTATGTATACCTCGTATTCACTTCAAAAGAATGTAAATGCGACACTTCCATGCTAGGAAGTAGCGTTTTGCAGATGTCTACGTATCGCAGCAATATGGTTCTAATGCTTCTTAAAACGCGACATCGCATCTCACTTCTATGTTTCATGATAAGATATAATATTCATTGCGAAGTGTCATGTATATCTCGTATCCACTTCAATAGAATGTAAATGCGACACCTCCATGCTAGGAAATAGCGTTTGCAGATTTCTACGTATCGTAGCAATAGAGTTCTAATGCTTCCTAAAACGCGATATCGCATCTCACTTCTATGTTTCATGATAGGATATAATATTCATTGCGAAGTGTCATGTATACCTCGTATTCACTTCAAAAGAATGTAAGTGCGAAATTTCCTTGCTAGGAAATAGAGTTTGCAGATGTCTACGTATATTAGCAATAAAAATCTAATGCTTCTCAAAACGCGATATAGCACCTCATTCCTATGTTTCATGATAAGATATAATATTCATTGCGAAGTGTCATGTATACCTCGATTTCACTTCACAAGGATGTAAATGCGACACTTCCATGCTAGGGAATAGCGTTTGCAGATGTCTACGTTTCGTAGCAATAGAGTTCTAATGCTTGTTAAAACGAGATGTCGCATTTCATTTCTATGTTTCGTGATAAGATATAATATTCATATTGGAGTGTTATGTATACCTCGTATTCACTTCAAAAGAATGTAAACGCGACACTTCCTTGCTAGGAAATATTGTTTGCAGATGTCTACGTATCGTAGCAATAGGGTTCTAATGCTTCTTAAAACGCGATATCGCATCTCACTACTATGTTTCATGATAAGATATAATATTCATTGCGAAGTGTCATGTATAGCTCGTATTCACTTCAAAAGAATATAAATGCGACACTTGCATGCTAGGAAATAGCGGTTGCAGATGTCTACGTATCGTAGCAATAGAGTTCTAATGCTTCTTAAAACGCGATATCGCATCTGACTTCTATGTTTCATGATAAGGTATAATATACATTGCGAAGTGTCATGTATACCTCGTATTCACTTCAAAAAAATGTAAATGCGACACTTCCATGCTGGGAAATAGAGTTTGCAGATGTCTACGTTTATTAGCAATAGAGTTCTATTCTAATCTTCTCAAAACGCGATATAGCAGCTCATTCCTATGTTTCATGATAAGATATAATATTCATTGCGAAGTGTCATGTATATCTCGTATTCACTTCAAAAGAATGTAAATGCGACACTTCCTTGGTAGGAAATAGCGTTTGCAGATGTCTACGTATCGAAGCAATAGAGTTCTAATGCTTCATATAACGTGATACCGCACCTCATTTCTATGTCTCACAATAAGATGTACTGTTCATTGCAACAAGTTATGTATATCTCATCTTGATTTCAAAATAATGTAAATGCCACACTTCCTTGCTTTGGTGTAGCGTTTCCAGATGTCTACATATCGATGAAATAGATTTCAAATACTTCATGTAACCCCATATCACATCTCACATCTATGTCTTATTTTAAGATGCAACGTCAACGCAAACGTTACGCATATCTCGTCTGCACTTGAAAATAATGTATATACCGCACTTGCTTGCTACCGAACAGCGTTTCTAGCTGTGTACGCATCGAAACCATAATGTTCTAATTCTTCGAAGTACGCGATATCGCATCTCATTTCTATGTCATATGGTCAGATGTAATCTCAATGCAACGCGTTATGTACATCTCGTCTACACTTCAAATGAAAATGGATGCATCACTTCCTTGATACGGAACAGTGTTTCTAGATGTCTACGAATCAAGGCAAAGGAGTTCTAATGTTTCATGGAACGTGATATAGCATTTCACATCAAGAGGTCGAAGTATGTATGTAGATTTTAATGATCTATAAATCAGACTATGCTTATCTGCTTCTACACTGCAAAACAATGTGATGCTACACTTCCTCGCAAGAGAATAGCGTTTCTAGATGTCAACGTGTAAAAACAACAGGGTTCTGTTACCTGATTCCGCGCGATGTCGCATCTCATTTCATTGTTCCGCGTTAAGATATAGTATTCAAAGTAACGCGCTTCGTGTATCTGCATACAAAAAGAATATAAATCCCACACTTTCTTCCAACGGGATAGCGTTTCTAGGTATCTACGTGTAGAAGCAATAGAGTTCTCTTACTTCATTCAATGCGATGCCGCAACTCATTTCAATGCCGCATGATATGATGTAATATTCTTTGTATCGAGTTATGTTTATCTGCTTCTGCACATCAATTGAATATGAACTCTACACTTCCTTGCCCGGGGATAGCGTTTCTAGATGTCCAGGTGCCGAAGCATTTAATTTCTCATGCTTCATGCTTCGCAATATCGCATTTCATATCAACAGTTCGAAGTATGTCTGTAGATTTTAATGCACTATATATATCATTATGCTCATCTACTTCTGCGCCCCAAAAGTGTGGTTTCCACACTTCCTGACAAGAGGATAGCGATTCTAGTTGTAAATGTGTCGAAGACTATTATATATATATATAATATAATAGAGTAATAATATATATAGAATATAATAGAACTATAATAGAGTTCTAATACATCATTTATCGCGATCTCGCATCAGCGCGTTACGTTTAACCCTTCAACACTTCTAGCGAATGTGAACCCTACACTCCCTTGCAGGGGGATAGCGTTTTTAGATATCTACTTGTCGAAGCAATAAAGTTCTATTACTTTATTCAGATCGATGTCGCATCTCATTTCAATGCCGCATGTTGAGATGTAATATTCAATGAAACGCGTTACGTTTATCTGCTTCTACATGTCAACAGTATAAAAATCCTACATTATCTTGCCAGGAGGTAGCGTTTCTAGATGTGCACGTATTGAAGCAATAGATTTCTAATGCTATATAAAACGCGATATCGCATTTGATATCAACAGTTCGAAGTATGTAAGTAGATAAAAATGCTCTACACACCTCGTTATGCTTGTCTGCATATACACGTCAAAAGACTGTGATTTCTACACTTCCTTGCAAGGGAATTGCGTTCTTAGATGTCTACTTTTCGAAGCAATAGAGTTCTATTGCTTCATTCAACACGATGTCGCAAGTCATTTCAATGATTCATGGTAAATTGCAATGTTCTATTCAATATGTTACATTTGTCTGCATCTAGACCTTAGAAGGATGTGAGTCCTAAACTTACATACAACAGAATATCGTTTCCAGATCTCTACGTGTCCAAGCAAGACATTTCTAATACTTCATGCAGCGCGATGACGCATCTCATTTACACGTTTCAAAGCAAAGAATCTGTAATCATATATCCATAACATTATGCTTAACTATTAGAGGTCTTCAATAGAATGTGAACTATATAATTGCATGCAACGGCATGGCGCTCCATAGTGTCTGTCTGTTAAAGCAATCGAGCTAGAATTCTCCATGCAATGCGCTGGCGCATCCCATTTCATCGTTTCAAAGTAAGAATGCTTTAATCTCTTATGCATAGCTCTATGCTTATCTGCTTTAAAACTTCATAAGAATGTAAATTCTACAGCTCCATGCAACAGGATTGCCCTTCGTAGTGTCTACATGTCGAGACAATAGAGTACTAATGCATCATAATATGCCATGACTCATCTCATTTCAACGTTTCGAATTAAGTAAGCTGTAATCTTCTATGAAAAGCATTATAATTATCTGCTTCTACTCTACAAAAGAATGTGAATTCTATAGATCCAAGCAACAGGAGGGCAGGCCCTCCACCATCCTAATGCCTGCCCTGATGCGGGCAAAGGATTCGCAGGGCCACTCAAACCGCGACCAACATCTATCTTATACTCTAACCGATTCATCGTTATGCGTTTTCCATTAAGCTTGCCGGGGTCAGTGATATTGATTCGCTCAATCTAAATTATTATTTTCTCTTTAAGTTTCTCGATTTTTTTAGTTTCTCTCACGATATCGTCTATTTCGTTGTACCTTACCCTTACAGTATGGTATATAATCTGTTGTTTGATATTTCTAGGATTTCCCTTTAATAAATGCAATGCTTCCACATATTTTCTTTCTCTTTCTCTTTAGTTACATTGTTGTTATTTTATGCTTTTCACCCTCCACACTCCCTCCCTACACCATCTCGGAACAGGCGTTATACGATTACTGCAGGATGACGCCCCGGTCTCATTATACCGAGATCGAGTGTTCTCTCTTGCATCCGTTGATTTATATATGTTATATATTGGAGAATATTTCCTCTTATCCTTTGTATTTTTCGAATGAAATTACATTGACAGAAGTACGAGTTAGTTCTGCACGCCTATTTGAAACAACATTAAATCACCTTGTTAAACAATAATATATTAAATGTGACTTGGACTTTTAAATTTGAATTTGTAAACATCTAACAGGTAAATATGTTTTTCTTACTCTTCATATCGTTATACATTCAGTGATTTATTGTGTGCTGTGATTTGATATATTAACTGGTTGATTATATTTTGCAATGAACTTTGCGTACCAAACATTGTTTTTACTCCTGATGGGAGTGGATAGTTCTTCGTTTTTTATTCTTATATCGCACTGATTGTAAAAGTATATGATATCCTTTTTATGCAGTCATGTATAATTATGTACATACAAATTCGCGACTAAGTAGCTATGTGTTCAAATTCAATTCCGAATAATGCACTAAAAAGCATCCCAGATAACAAACGGCAAGATGGCAGCGACACCATGCCGGCACTATATTGCCACTTCTGAGGAGTGTCAACTGATTCGTAGTCATCTGTGACCGGATTCGTTAACTAAAATGCCAGAACGTGTTACCAGCACGTTCTAGACAAGCGAATCGCGCAGCACCAACACCATGGTGACACGCGTATCATCGCTCCATTCATGAATCTCCTCAGCAATGACGCAGGATCACATTTGGCAATGGGGAACCTGTGCTTTCATACAAATTGGAACCGTTAGATGTCAGTAGATATTCAGCATATGACTATTGATAGACATTTTGATGGTCGTTTTTGTATATTTATAGTTACTGAGCGAGTCGTATATATTTCTTTCAATCCATCATAGACTAAAAATATTATTTATAAAAAAATATTACTTATAAAATAAAAATTCGTGCTGTTGCGTCCCTAACTTCGCCTTGTGTAATTTTTGAAATAACGTGCTCTTATCGTATTTAACGTAACCCTCAATTGCATGAATTTGTAACAATAAATTGAAGAAAATATATATAAAATAAGTGTATATATTTTTATGACAAAGTAATTATCGACTTTATGGAAAAAATCGCCCTATCGAGCTAGTTTATAGAAAATAATAAAATCGAGTTCTTATATCTTTGTTTTGTGCCGGTGTATCTACTTTGGAATCAAAATAAATAAATTGCGCAGTTTAGTCATTTTTCATATTTGCTTATAATTTTTATGGAAATAGCTTCCCCATCAATAAATGTCAGCCTACGCCACAACCACGCATGTAGCTATGGTGAGCTGATAGTGTCATTGTCACGGCCGTGTAGCCCGTGTGCTATATCTCGGTGCTTTAATAGTGCCGTGATACGAATGCAGCCCCAGTACTAACAGTATGTCATTTCGAAAGCTGAGTAGGAGCACTTTGTTAGCACAGTTCTGTCACGGAATTCGTTCCATCCGTTGTCATTGGCGTGCCAATCGCTGGCTGTTTGGGATATTGTAGTGCATGATGCAGACTTGTTCCTTATCATCGTCAAGGAGATGGATCTTCACTCCCCCCTTTTTGAATTTTTTAAATTATTGTTTGGTATTTTTGACGTTTCTGTATCTCTATGACCGCATTGTGGATTCAACTTATGTACGATCTTTTTGATCTTCATCTTTTGTTACATGTAATATTATATATGTGTTGCACGTTTGTTATGTAATGCTCCGATTTGTAAACCTCAGATACTTTTATTCTTTGGTAAAGCAACTTATTCGATTAATATATATTTATTAGACATAGATATAAACAATTAGAAAAATGTTATTAAAACGCTATTAAATATGTTGTTTCAATTATATATTTAAGGTCTGAAGATGTAGATGCAATTAATGTCCGATATTTTACGTGATCCAATCGACGTATCGAGTGAGGCTATGAAATATAAAAATCTTTTACTATTCTTCGACCCCTTTACATGTTAAATGAATGATTAGTTCTGCAAGACAAGAAACCTGAATTAGTGAGATATCTAGGAACATAAGTAATTTGTAAGTAACACATCTTTTCTCTTTGAAATATTTGCCTTTGCATAGAATAGAACGTATAGATATAATTGCCTGTTTTGTACCCATTTCGGTCCAATTCTATTATAGTCTTTGAGCAGAAGTAATATTGATTATACTTGATTTTTGCAATAGTTCTGTGATTAACAGATTTTATTAACCTAGAATCATTATTTGACGGATTTATCAATCTACTTTGTAGCTCCATTAGCTTCTTTTTCTGCTCGCTACTTTCCATTTTCAGTTCCGTATACTTATCCTTTATTACCATTATATATGTTGCGTAAAATTACAATAACTTTTTGTCCTCAAATTTTGCGGATATTTCAATTAAATTTCCCTTGATTAAATAAACGGAAATTAAAAAACAGTGGCACGTACCATTTCTTGGAAACGTTGTATCGTAATTTGCATCTGACTGTTTTGAAAGGCACGCACTTTACTTAACGTTTGCAATGATTCGGTTAGCGAAGTAAAGAAATATTCTACTTTCGAAATTGTTGGCTCTTGTAATTCTAAGGCAAATATATTCATCTGTCGACATCGTGAACATTGTTTTTTGGCAAAATTCCAGAAAAACAAATATACTATAAGTAAAATAATAAACATCATAATATTAAATTTAACTCTGTTCATCGTTGCCTTGTTGGACACATCCATAACAATATACAGGGTGGGCAGTAATAATTAGCACCTCAGATATCCACGAAACTATAAGTTTCATAGAAGTTTTTTCTAATATAAAATTGCATAGTACAAAGGGCCCATCCGTTGATGAAAATAGTTTTTTTGTAAGTGGAGTTATGTTGGACATATGAAGGTTACCTTCATTTTTTAAAATGAATTGGTATATCCATTATTCCGTAATACGATAGAGCATTTTAAAGCAAGTTTAACGATCTGTAACATGAAGGCATTGAAGGTTACAAAAAGTAAAGAAAGGCGATAATACTCATGGTTTTGATAGGAAATGAAACATACGTATTGTAAACAGTGGTGGAAGGCGTAATACTTACCGTTTACTTCACTGTGAATAAACACTTTTCGAAGGGCATTTCAATAGTTTGCAGCATAAGTTAAACATGATAAGATTAGTATTGAAAAATCGGTTCGAATACGTTTCGTTAGGCTGTTCTTTGTGTCGTTCATTTTATAAGTACTGAGCTGCGGATTCCTGAGGACAGCTCACAAAATTGTTGAAATATGGAAGATTATCTTTGTGAATTTGAATCAAAAGGTAATTAAATTCCATTAGATTGTAAACAGATCTCAATGTTTCATTTTAGATAATAAGATTAAATACTCTTTACAAAACTACAAGAATGGATACATACCTTTCTGTTATTATTATTTCATAAAGAATTATAATTGCAATTATATAGTTCATTACGATAAAAAATATTTCTCAGAAAATTCTAAATATTAAATTAAAGAATCAAGTAAAACATTTTTAATAATAAACAATTTTTAAGGAAATTGATGAAAGTCAACCATTTTGAAGTGGTCAGAATCTTTGTCGTTTGAGCAATTAGTGAATAACAAATAACTGCATAAATTCCAGGCTTAAAAACTTATGGATTAAATCCTATGCAGACTCGTTTATGAGCGAGTTACTAAATAATAATCCACACTAAGTAATCATTTTAAAACTTAAACGATTACATCTCGCGAACTTTCAAAGATATCAGAAGCGTGAAAAGTATGTGGTTTATCAAAAACACTTCTAAAAGAACGGACGAAGCCAATAGAAATCTTTGTTGAAGTAAGCAAGTTCTAAAGTTCTCAGCAACGCGATGGCCCTTATCTGCCTATGTTTCATAGCAAGTAAGTTCTGAATTTCTATGAAATCCGATGGAATTCCTCACTACTAACGTTTCAAAGTAAGTTCTCAAATTCTCAGTTCTACGTTTAAAACTATGTGTGTTCTATATATCTATGTAAAGTGATGGTTCCTATTAGTTGTGACGGAAAACTATATATAGTAAGTCAGGGAAGCTCGAAGGGGTTAATTATCTAAATGCTTTAAGGTGTAAAACGTACTTTAATTTAAAGCGATCTATCGTTCCAAGGTATCCGCTCACGTACAACTTTTCTTGGGCGCCTGCTGCTCAGAAAGCAGCAAAGGAATAGATTACACGACCCCGGGAACCCTGGGGTGGAACAACCCTTGAAACTTCGAAATGCTCCTCCTCTCGACTACGCCTAGCCAAGTACATACACTCAGGTCGCGAGATACTGAAGTCACGGCATGTTTATTTATGGTCTCGACGTGGGTTTAACTAACAAGGGCTACGGGAAACTACGCAACACGCCGCGAATTACCGGGTATCATAACTCGCTTCACGATATAATATACAATATACAATATGCAACACAAGAAATGGGACGCTTTAGCGAATAAGCTCTCACATTCTCTTCTTCAGGTTCCTTGAATCCGCTGGTGGTCCTCGGGTCTCCTGCATCCTCCTCGGGGCTCCTTGGTGAAGTGGGCTGTAGGCTTCGGTATTGTTCGGGTCCATCGATCAGTGGATTTCGGCGATTTCCTCTTCTCGCCCCCTTGGGTGTCCCTGAGGGGATCCTCCTGATTATCTAAATTGCGTAGCGCCTCGCGCGCCGCGCTCCCATGGATCACCAGCAAGGCCGCCGGACTTTTGACTTCTCTTTAAGGGGTTAAGGATGGTTGAGGACCTTCTCACATCCCAGAGCATTATAAAGCACAAAAGCAGATAAGCATAATGCGATGCATAGAGCTTTACAACCTTCTAACTTACTTTGAACAGTTTATATGGAATGCGAAATTGCGGTGCATAAAACATGACAAATTAAATGCTTCGGCACCTGGACATCTAGAAACGCTATCCCCGGGCAAGAAAGTGTAGGGTTCACACTCAATTCATGTGCAGAAGCAGATAAACATAACGCGATGAATATTACATCTTATCATGAAATATAGAAGTAAGATGCGCAGCCGCGTTTTACGAAGCACTAGAACTCTATTGCTTCTAAACCTTCAGATACAGAAACAATATTCCGTAGCAAGGAAGTAATGCATTTACATACATTTGAAGTGTCGAGGAGATATACATAACGCGTTGCATTGAAATCACATCTTATCATGTGACTTAGAACTGATATGCGATATCGCGTTTTATAAAGAGTTAGAAATCCATTGCTTCGATGCGTAGACATCTAGAAACGCAATTTCCTAGCCAAGAAGTGTGGCATTTGCATTCTTTTGAAGTGTAGACGAGGTATACATAACATTTCGCAATGAATATTATATCTAATCATGAAACATAGAAATGAGATGCGACATCGCGTTTGGGGTAGCATTAGAACTCCATTGCCTCGATGCGAAGACATCTGCAAACGCTACTCCCTAGCATAGAAATGTCGCATTTGCATTCTTCTGAAATGAATACGATGTATTCATGACACTACGCAATGAATATTATATCTTATCGCGAAACATAGAAATGAGATGCGACATCTCGTTTTAAGAAGCATTAGAACTCTATTGCTTCGACACGTAGACATCTTGAAACGCTATTTCCTAGCAAGGCTGTGTCTTATTTACATTCTTCTGAATTGAATACGAGGTATTCATGACACTTCGCAATGAATATTATAACTTATCACGAAACATAGAAATGAGATGCGATATCGCGATATAAGAAGCATTAGAACTCTATTGCTACGATACGTAGGCATCTGCAAACGCTATTTCCTAGCAAGGAATAGTCGCATTTACATTCTTTTGAAGTGAGTACGAGATATACATGACACTTCGCAATGAATGTTATATCTTATCATGAAACATAGAAATGAGATTCGATATCGCGTTTTAAGAAGCATTAGAAATTTATTGCTACGATACGTAGACATCTGCCAACGCTATTTCCTAGCAAGGAAGTGTCGCATTTACAATCAATTGAAGTGTAGAAGAGGAATACATAGGACTTCGCAATGAATATTATTTCTTATCATGAGACATATAAATGAGACGCGACATACCGCTTTAAGAGTTATTAGGTCTATTTTGCTTCGATAAATAGACATCTGCAAACGCTATTTACTAGCATGGAAGTGTCGCATTTACATTCTTTTGAAGTGTGTGCGAGGTACACATGACACTTCGCAATGAATATTACATCTTATCGTGAGACATGGAAATGAGATGCGATATCTCGTTTTAAGAAGCATTAGAACTCTATTGCTTCGATAAGTATACATCTGCAAACGCTATTTCCTAGCAAGGAAGTGTCGCAGTTACATTCTTTTGACGTGAATACGAGGTATACATGACACTTCGCAACGCATAATACATCTTATCTTGAAACATAGAAATGAGATGCGATATCGCGTTTTAAGAAGTAATAGAAATCTATTGCTACGATATGTAGACATCTGCAAACGCTATTTCCTAGCAAGGAATAGTCGCATTAACATTCTTTTGAAGTGAATACGAGGTATACATGACACTTTGCAATGAATATTATGTCCATCATGAAACATAGAAATGAGTTGCGATATCGGGATTTAAGAAGCATAGGAACTCTACTGCTTTGATACGGAGACATCTGCAAACGCTATTTCCTAGCAAGGAAGTGTCGCATTTACATTGTTTTGAACGAAATACGAGGTATACACTACACTTCGCAATGAATATTACACCCCATCACGAAACACAGGAATGAAATGCGATACCGGTATTTAAGAAGCATTAGAACTCTACTGCGTCGATACGAAGACATCTCCAAACGCTATTTAATAGGAGGGATGTGTCGCATTTACATTCTTTTGAAGTGAATACGAGGTATACATAACACTCCACAATGAAGATTATACCATGTCACGAAACATATAAATGAGATGCGATATCGCGATTTAAGTAGTAATAGAGTTCTAATGCTTCCTAAAACACGATATCGCATCTCATTTCCATGTTTCATGATAACATATAATATTCATTGTGGAGTGTCATGTATACCTAGCATGCACATCAAAAGAATGTAAACGCGACACTTCCTTGCAAGGAAATAGCGTTTGAAGATATCTAGGTATCGTAGCAATAGAGTTCTAATGCTTCTTAAAACGCGATATCGCATCTCACTTCTCTGTTTCGTGATAAGACATATTATTCATTGTGGAGTGTTAGTATAAGTCGTATTCACTTCAGAAGTATGTAAGTGCAACACTTCCTTGCTATTAAATAGCGTTTGAAGATGTCTACGTATCGTAGGAATAGGGTTCTATCGCTTTTTAAATCGCAATATCGCATCTCATATCTATGTTTCGTGATAAGATATACTATTCATTGCGAAGTGTCAGGTATACCTCGTATTCACTTCAAAAGAATGCAAATCCGGCACTTCCTTGCTAGGAAGTAGCGTTTGCAGATGTCTACGTATCGATGCAATAGTGTTCTAATGCTTCTTAAATCGCGATATGGCATCTTATTTCTATGTTTCATGATACGATATAACACTCACTGTGCAGTGTTATGTATACCTCTATTCACTTCAAATGTAGGTAAATGCGACACTTATTTGCTAGGAAATAGCGATCGCAGATGTCTACGTATCGAAGCAATAGTGTTCCAACTCTTCTTAAAATGCGATATCGCATCTCATTTCTATGTCTCATGATTAGATATAATATTCATTGCGACGAGTTATGTATTTCTCGTCTACACTTCAAATGAATGTAAATGCGTCACTTCCTTGCTAGTAGATAGCGTTTGCATATGCCTATGTATCGTAGCAATATGTATCTATTGCTTCCTAAAACGCTAAATCGCATCTCATTTCTATCTTCAATGATATGGTATAATATACATTGCGGAGTGTTATGTACACCTCGTCTATACTACAAAAGATTGTAAATGCCACACATGCTTCCTAGGATATGCGTTTCCAGCTATCTACGTGTCGAAGCATTAGAGTTCTGATGCTTCTTAAAATCCGAAATCGCATCTCATTTCTATCTTCAATGATATGATATAATATTCTTTGCGAAGTGTTGTGTATACCTCGTCTACACTTCAAAAGGATGTAAATGCCACACTTCCTTGCTAGGAAATTGCGTTTCCAGTTGTTTACTTATCGGAGCAATAGAGTTCTATAGCTTCATTCAACACGATGTCGCAAGTCATTTCAATGGTTCATGGTAAATTGCAATGTTCTATGCAATATGTTACATTTGTCTGCATGTAGACCTTAGAAGGATGTGAATCCTTCACTTACTTGCAACGGGATATCATGTGCAGATCTCTACGTGTCCATGCAAGACATTTCTAATACTTCATGCAGCGCGATGTCGCATCTCATTTCAACGTTTCAAAGCAAAGAATCTGTAATCATATATCCATAACATTATGCTTAACTGTTAGTGGTCTTCAATAGAATGTGAACTATATAATTCCATGCAGCGGCATGGCGCTCCGTAGTGTCTGTCTGTTAAAGCAATCGAGCTAGAATTCTCCATGCAATGCGCTGGCGCATCCCATTTCATCTTTTCAAAGTAAGAATGCTGTAATCTCTTATGCATAGCTCTATGCTTATCTGCTTTAAAACTTCATAAGGATGTAAATTCTACAGTTCCATGCAACAGGATTGCCCATCGTAGTGTCTACATGTCGAGACAATAGAGTACTAATGCATTATACAATGCCATGGCTCATCTCATTTCAACGTTTCGAATTAAGTAAGCTGTAATCTTCTATGAAAAGCATTATAATTATCTGCTTCTACTCTACAATAGAATGTGAATTCTATAGATCCAAGCAACAGAAGGGCAGGTCCTCCACCATCCTACTTCCTGCCCTGATGCGGGCAAAGGATTCCCAGGGCCACTCAAACCGCGACCAACATCTATCTTATACTCTAACCGATTCATCGTTATGCGTTTTCCATTAAGCTTGCCGGGGTCAGTGATATTGATTCGCTCAATCTAAATTATTATTTTCTTTTTAAGTTTCTCGATTTTTTTAGTTTCTCTCACGATATCGTCTATTTCGTTGTACCTTGCCCTTACAGTATGGTATATAATCTGTTGTTTGATATTTCTAGGATTTCCTCTTAATAAATGCAATGCTTCCACATATTTTCTTTCTCTTTCTCTTTAGTTACATTGTTGTTATTTTATGCTTTTCACCCTCCACATTCCCTCTCTACACCATCTCGGAACAGGCGTTATACGATTACTGCAGGATGACGCCCCGGTCTCGTTACACCGAGATCGAGTGTTCTCTCTTGCATCCGTTGATTTATATATGTTATATATTGGAGAATATTTCCTCTTATCCTTTGTATTTTTCGAATGAAATTACATTGACAGAAGTACGAGTTAGTTCTGCACGCCTATTTGAAACAACATTAAATCACCTTGTTAAACAATAATATATTAAATGTGACTTGGACTTTTAAATTTGAATTTGTAAACATCTAACAGGTAAATATGTTTTTCTTACTCTTCATATCGTTATACATTCAGTGATTTATTGTGTGCTGTAATTTGATATATTAACTGCTTGATTATATTTTGCAATGCACTTGGCGTACCAAACATTGTTTTTACTCCTGATGGGAGTGGATAGTTCTCCGTTTTATATTCTTATATCGCATTGATTATAAAAGTATATGATATCCTTTTTATGCAGTCATGTATAATTATGTACTGTGACGGTTTTTCCCGTTACAATCCGCAAGAAAAGGGTATATAGAACAAATAATAACGGGGTATCCAGAAGTATAATCCGGGGTTATATCAGGGTACAGAATATCCGTGTGATTCGGCAACGCGAAGTACAGAACAATAAATTTCCTATCCAGCGAGTATTTCGAAGCTGCGAGGCTGAGACTTTTTGGGCGCCAGCTACTCAAGAAGTAGCAAATACTAGTAAACCACGCAGCCTGGGGAAACCCGGTGCAAAATAACCCTCGGAATTTCGAAATACTCTTTCGCTCGACTGCTTCTAGCCGAGTGCGCAAATTAGGGTCGCGGAATACTGAACTCAGGGCTTCTTTCTAGATTGCCTCGACGCGGTATTACAAAAGGGTATACGATACGCCGCGAATGACCGGGGATCACCACCCGCTATACAATACAAATTACAATACGCGATATCACAATTGCGGCAGGGAACAAATGGGACACTTTAGCGTATAAGGACTCACGTTCTCGTTTCCAACAAGTATGGATGTCCTTCAGTCCGTCTACCTCTCTCTCCCTCTCTCACTCCTCCGAATCGCTCCGTATAATCGCTTGCTCGGTTGCTCGCTAAGTAGTCGCTAAGTCGTTCAGATGAATAAGAGGCTGTCTTCGTGCTGGCTAGCTCATTATATAGGTTTGCTGGGGGTCTTCGGATCCCCTTAGATCCTCCTTAGGGCTCCTTGGTGGGGTAGGGCCATACGCTTCGGTATTGTTCGGTGCATCGATCGGTGGATTTCGGCGACCTTCCCTGATCGCCCCCTCTGGTGTGTCTAGAGGGGGTCCTCTGGATTATTTGAACTGCGGCGCGTGTCGCGCGCCGCGCTTTCCACGGCTCACCTGCAATTCCGCTGCGCATCTTGAGTTTTCCTCTCCATGGGCTCAGCGGAGGAGTGGAGGTACTTCTCACACCCGAGAACCATCCTGTTCGTCTCCATGGACTATAGCAGCGGTCTTATTGTTGCAGAGCTCTGGATCGTATCCTTCGGACTTCAGGGTCTCTTCTTGCTCACTTCCCGACTCCTCCACCGTCGAGCCCGTCACGTTACCTCGGCGCACAGCCCTTCCGCGAACCTGCGGTCTTCTTATCCGCCGATGAGGCGTCTTGTGGGTCGCTTCTTCCATCAACTCGCCAGTCTAATCCGTAGAACGGAGAGAGAGAAAAGAACGGGGGGGTGGGAGGTTCTACCATCGTGTATTTCACGCTCCTCGCAAATACAGCTATCGCGATGGTCCGTGTCGCGCTTCTCGCATGGGTGGTGATCTGCGAGCTAGTCTAACCGAAGCAGGGGGGGGATGAGCGTGCCTTGTGACGTCACCACGTCACAGTACATACAAATTCGCGATTAAGTAGCTATGTGTTCAAATTCAATTCCGAATAATGCACTAAAAAGCATCCCAGATAACAGTCGGCAAGATGGTAGCGACACCATGCCGGCACTATATTGCCACTTCCGAGGAGTGTCAACTGATTCGTAGTCATCTGTGACCGGATTCGTTAACTAAAATGCCAGAACGTGTTACCAGCACGTTCTAGACAAGCGAATCGCGCAGCACCAGCACCATGGTGACACGCGTATCATCGCTCCATTCATGAATCTGCTCAGCAATGACGCAGGATCACATTTGGCAATGGGGAACCTGTGCTTTCATACAAATTAGAACCGTTAGATGTCAGTAGATATTCAACATATGAGTATTGATAGATATTTTGATGGTCGATTTCCTATATTTATAGTTATTGAGCGAGTCGTATATATTTCTTTCAATCCATCATAGACTAAAAATATTATTTATAAAAAAATATTACTTATAAAATAAAAATTCATGCTGTTGCGTCCCTAACTTCGCCTTGTGTAATTTTTGAAATAACATGCTGTCATCGTATCTAATGTAACCCTCAATTGCATGAATTTGTAACAATAAATTGAAGAAAATTTATATAAAATAAGTGTATATATTTTTATGACAAAGTAATTATCGACTTTATGGAAAAAATCGCCCTATCGAGCTAGTTTATAGAAAATAATAAAATCGAGTTCTTATATCTTTGTTTTGTGCCGTTGTATCTATTTTGGAATCAAAATAAATAAATTACACAGTTTAGTCATTTTTCATATTTGCTTATAATTTTTATGGAAATAGCTTCCCCATCAGTAAATGTCAGCCTACGCGTTCATTTTATAAGTACTGAGCTGCGGATTCCTGAGGACAGCTCACAAAATTGTTGAAATATGGAAGATTATCTTTGTGAATTTGAATCAAAAGGTAATTAAATTCCATTAGATTGTAAACAGATCTCAATGTTTCATTTTAGATAATAAGATTAAATACTCTTTACAAAACTACAAGAATGGATACATACCTTTCTGTTATTATTATTTCATAAAGAATTATAATTGCAATTATATAGTTCATTACGATAAAAAATATTTCTCAGAAAATTCTAAATATTAAATTAAAGAATCAAGTAAAACATTTTTAATAATTACGAATATGAAAAATACTTGAACATTCCAATAGAAAGATGTCTAAACAGGAGTTAGAAAAGTCAAACATTCAATTTCAATTCCAGAATTCATCTATAAGAGATAAAATGTTTTGAAAGCTTTAATTACAGTCTTTAATGCAAGCAGTTGGGCAGTATTTCAATTTTTAAGGAAATTGATGAAAGTCAACCATTTTGAAGTGGTCAGAATCTTTGTCGTTTGAGCAATTAGTGAATAACAAATAACTGCATAAATTCCAGGCTTAAAAACTTATGGATTAAATCCTATGCAGACTCGTTTATGAGCGAGTTACTAAATAATAATCCACACTAAGTAATCATTTTAAAACTTAAACGATTACATCTCGCGAACTTTCAAAGATATCAGAAGCGTGAAAAGTATGTGGTTTATCAAAAACTCTTCTAAAAGAACGGACGAAGCCAATAAAAATCTTTGTTGAAGTAAGCAAGTTCTAAAGTTCTCAGCAACGCGATGGCCCTTATCTGCCTATGTTTCATAGCAAGTAAGTTCTGAATTTCTATGAAATCCGATGGAATTCCTCACTACTAACGTTTCAAAGTAAGTTCTCAAATTCTCAGTTCTACGTTTAAAACTATGTGTGTTCTATATATCTATGTAAAGTGATGGTTCCTATTAGTTGTGACGGAAAACTATATATAGTAAGTCAGGGAAGCTCGAAGGGGTTAATTATCTAAATGCTTTAAGGTGTAAAACGTACTTTAATCTAAAGCGATCTATCGTTCCAAGGTATCCGCTCACGTACAACTTCTCTTGGGCGCCTGCTGCTCAGAAAGCAGCAAAGGAATAGATTACACGACCCCGGGAACCCTGGGGTGGAACAACCCTTGAAACTTCGAAATGCTCCTCCTCTCGACTACGCCTAGCCAAGTACATACACTCAGGTCGCGAGATACTGAAGTCACGGCATGTTTATTTATGGTCTCGACGTGGGTTTAACTAACAAGGGCTACGGGAAACTACGCAACACGCCGCGAATTACCGGGTATCATAACTCGCTTCACGATATAATATACAATATACAATATGCGACACAAGAAATGGGACGCTTTAGCGAATAAGCTCTCACATTCTCTTCTTCAGGTTCCTTGAATCCGCTGGTGGTCCTCGGGTCTCCTGCATCCTCCTCGGGGCTCCTTGGTGAAGTGGGCTGTAGGCTTCGGTATTGTTCGGGTCCATCGATCAGTGGATTTCGGCGATTTCCTCTTCTCGCCCCCTTGGGTGTCCCTGAGGGGATCCTCCTGATCATTTAAATTGCGTAGAGCCTCGCGCGCCGCGCTCCCATGGCCCACCAGCAAGGCCGCCGGACTTCTGACTTCTCTTTAAGGGGTTAAGGATGGTTGAGGACCTTCTCACATCCCAGAGCATTATAAAGCACAAAAGCAGATAAGCATAATGCGATGCATAGAGCTTTACAACCTTCTAACTTACTTTGAACAGTTTATATGGAATGCGAAATTGCGGTGCATAAAGCATGACAAATTAAATGCTTCGGCACCTGGACATCTAGAAACGCTATCCCCGGGCAAGAAAGTGTAGGGTTCACACTCAATTCATGTGCAGAAGCAGATAAACATAACGCGATGAATATTACATCTTATCATGAAATATAGAAGTAAGATGCGCAGCCGCGTTTTACGAAGCACTAGAACTCTATTGCTTCTAAACCTTCAGATACAGAAACAATATTCCGTAGCAAGGAAGTAATGCATTTACATACATTTGAAGTGTCGAGGAGATATACATAACGCGTTGCATTGAAATCACATCTTATCATGTGACTTAGAACTGATATGCGATATCGCGTTTTATAAAGAGTTAGAAATCCATTGCTTCGATGCGTAGACATCTAGAAACGCAATTTCCTAGCCAAGAAGTGTGGCATTTGCATTCTTTTGAAGTGTAGACGAGGTATACATAACATTTCGCAATGAATATTATATCTAATCATGAAACATAGAAATGAGATGCGATATCGCGTTTTAAGAAGCATTAGAACTCAATTGCTTCCATATGTAGACATCTGGAAACGCTATTTCCTAGCTATGGAAGTGTCGCATTTACATTCATTTGAAGTGTAGACGAGGTATACATATCACTTCGCAATTAATACTGTATCATGCCATTAAACAGAATTGAGATGCGATATCGCGTTTTAAGAAGTATCCTAGCAAAGAAGTGAGGCATTTACATTCCTTTGATGCGTAGACGAGGTATACATAATACTTCGCAATGAATATTATATCTTATCATGAAACATAGAAATGAGATGCGATATGGCGATTTAAGAAGCATTAGAACTCTATTGCTTCGATACGTAGACATCTGCCAACGCTATTTCCTAGCAAGGAAGTGTCGTATTTACATTCAGTTGAAGTGTAAACGAGCAATACCTAACACTTTTCTATTAACACGTTCCGTCCCGCGTAACCCGTACTTGGGTTACTGGCATGTTTCCGTGGGGCCGGCGTAACCCGTACTTGGTTTACGCATTTCTTGTTCAAGTTAAATATGATTTTCTGTTGCATTTTGAAAACAAACTTACTGGAACAAGTTGTAGAGTATAAATATAGAATATACAACATGAAAATTTAATTCTATGTCGTATGATATACGTTGAAAGAGTCCAGGCACATCTGTGGTGATTTCGGGCAATTCAAACAATAAGTTGTTGTTTTTTTAAGGATTTTTTTCCAGTGAACCGAAATGATTGTTGCCTACCATCGAACTCTTTCCATTGGATATTGTCCAATGAATCATTAGCTGTGTCCAATTTCTCTTCTTAGTCTAAAACTAGTTCTGCCAATAATTCTTCAATATCTTCACTTGCATATAATTCATCAGTATCTGAGCCTGAACTTGACGAAATTCTATTTATGACTTTTCTTCTAAAATTCACAACGTTTTCATCACTACTCTCACTATCAATTGTACTTTCACGCCGTCCAGTAAACATTTCTGGGATAAAAAATTACTGATGCTCGTTTCAGAAAAAGTATGCTTCTGAACTGTATGATCTAGGATAACTGCAGTGAGATCCATTGCACATCTCTAGTCGAAACGCTTATCGCTTTCCAGGAAAAGCGAAAAGCGTTCCAAAATCCAAAATAAACTTACATACAAGATTATTTCGGAACAAACAAATTTATATATTTCATAGTTCGATAGTAATGTAAATAAAGACAATCGACAATGCACGGACATACTAGAGTTACATTGTTTATATTCCCGCATATCACTCCGCTATCGTTATAGCGGTGAGATCGGCGTTCTAGAGCGCCGACAGTAAAACTTGGCACGGCAGGAAACTCAACGAAATCACGCTTGGTACGGAACGTGTTAATATTATATCCTATCATGAAACATAGAAGTGAGATGCGATATCCAGTTTTAAGAAGCATTAGAACTCTATTGCTTCGATACGTAGACATCTGCAAACGCTATCTAATAGCAAGGAAGTGTCGCACTTACATTCTTCTGAAGTGAATGCGAGGTATACATAACACTCCACAGTGAATATTATATCTTATCATGAAACACAGGAATGAGATGCGATATCGCGATTTAAAAAGGATTAGAACTCTACTGCTTCCATACATAGAAATCTGCCAACGCTATTCCCTGGCAAGGAGGTGTCGCATTTACATTCACTTGAAGTGTATGCGAGGTGAACATAACACTTGGCACTGAATATTACATCTTATCATGAAACATAGAAATGAGATGCGATATCGCGATTTAAGAAGCATTAGAACTCAACTGCTTCGATTGGTACTCATCTGGAAACGCTATTTCCTAGCAAGTACGTATGACATTTACATTCATTTGAAGTGTAGAAGAGGTATACATAACACGTCGCGATGAATATTATATCATATCATGAAACATAGAAATGTGTTGCGATATCCCGTTCTACGGAGCATTAGAACTCTATTGCTTCGATACGTAGACATCTGGATACGGATTTCCTAGCAAGAATGTTTGGCATTGACACTCTTCTATAGTGTAGACGAGGTATACGTAAAACTTCGCAAAAAATATTATATCTTATCATGAAACAAGGAATGGGATGCGATATCGCGTGTTAAAAAGCATTAGACCTCTATTGCTTCGATACTAAGGCATCTGGAACGGCATTTCCTAGCGAGGAAGTGTGGAATTTATATATTTTTGAAGTGTGGATGAGGTATACATAACACTTCGCAATGAATATGATATCTTATCCTGAAACATAGGAATGTGGTGCGTTATCGCGATTTAAGAAGCATTAGAAATCTATTGCTGCGATACGTAGACATCTGCAAACGCTATTTCCTAGGAAGGAAGTGTCGCATTTACATTCTTTTGACGTGAATACGATGTATACATGACACTTCGCAATTAATATTATATCTTATGACGAAACATATAAGTGAGATGCGATATCGCGTTTTAAGAAGCATTAGAACCCTATAGCGTCGATAGGGAGACATTTGCAAACGCTACATTCTTTTGCAGTGTATGCGAGGTATACATGACACTTCGCAATGAATATTATATCTTATCACGAAACATAGAAATGAGATGCGATATCGCGATTTAAGAAGCATTAGAACTCTATTGCTACGATACGTAGACATCTGGATACGTTATTCCCTAGCAAGGAAGTGACGGATATACATTCTTTTGATGTGAACATGAGGTGTACATGGCACTTCGCAATGAATATTATACCTTTTCATGAAACATACAAATAAGATGCGATATCGCGATTTAAAAAGCTTTAGAACTCTATTGCTACGATACGTAGAAATCTACAAATGCTATTTAATAGGAAGGAAGTGCCACATTTATATTCTTTTGAAGTGAATACGCGGTATACATAACACTCCACAATGAATATTATACCCTATCGCGAACATTGAAGTGAGATGCGATATCGCGTTTTAGAAGCTTTAGATCTCCATTGCTACGATACGTAGAAATCTGCAAACGCTATTTCCTGTCATGGAAGTGATGCATTTACATTCTTTTGAAGTGAATACGAGGTATTCATGACACTTCGCAATGAATATTATATCATATCAAGAATAATAGATATGAGATGCGACATCGCGATTTAAGAAGCATAAGAGCTCTATTGCTACGATACGTAGACAGCTGCAAACGCTATTTCCTAGCATGGAAGTTTCGCATTTACATTCTTTTGAAGTGAATACGAGATATACATGACACATCGGAATGAATATTATATCTTATCATGATACATAGGAATGAGTTGCGATATCGCGTTTTGAGAAGCATTAGAACACTATTGCTGCGATACGCAGACATCTGAAAACAATATTTCCTAGCAAGGAAGTGTCACATTTACATTCTTGTGAAGTAAAATCAACGTATACATGACACTTCGCAATGAATATTATATCTTATCATGAAACATAGAAGTGAGATGCGATATGGCGTTTTAAGAAGCATTAGAACTCTATTGCTACGATACGTAGACATCTGCAAACGCTATTTCCTACCATGGAAGTGTCGCATTTACATTCTTGTGAAGTGAAATCGAGGTATGCATGACACTTCGCAATGAATATTATATCTTATCATGAAACGTAGAAGTGAGACTCGATATGGCGTTTTGAGAAGCATTAGAACTGTATTGCTACGATACGTAGACATCTGCAAACGCTATTTCCTAGCATGGAAGTGTCGCATTTACATTCATTTGAAGTGAATACGAGGTATACATGACACTTCGCAATGAATATTATAACTTATCATGAAACTTAGAAGCGAGATGCGATATCGCGTTTTAAGAAGCATCAGAACTCTATTGCTACGATACGTAGACATCTGCTAACGCTATTTCCTAGCATGGAAGTGTCGCATTTACATTCTTGTGAAGTGAAATCGAGGTATGCATGACACTTCGCAATGAATATTATATCTTATCATGAAACGTAGAAGTGAGACTCGATATGGCGTTTTGAGAAGCATTAGGACTGTATTGCTACGATACGTAGACATCTGCAAACGCTATTTCCTAGCATGGAAGTTTCGCATTTACATTCTTTTGAAGTGAATACGAGATATACATGACACATCGGAATGAATATTATATCTTATCGTGATACATAGGAATGAGTTGCGATATCGCGTTTTGAGAAGTATTAGAACACTATTGCTTCGATACGTAGACATCTGCAAGCGCTACTTCCTAGCAAGTAGGTGCCGCTTTTACATTCTTGTGAAGTGAAATCGAGGTATACATGACACTTCGCAATGAATATTATATCTTACCATGAAACATAGAAGTGAGATGCGATATGGCGTTTTAAGAAGCATTAGAACTCTATTATTACGATACGTAGACATCTGCAAACGCTATTTCCTAGCATGGAAGTGTTGCATTTACATTCTTGTGAGGTGAAATCGGGGTATACATGACACTTCACAATGAATATTATATCTTATCATGAAACGTAGACGTCAGATGCGATATCGCGTTTTAAGAAGCACTAGGACTCTATTGCTACGATACGTAGACATCTGCAAACGCTATTTCCTACCATGAAAGTGTCGCATTTACATTCGTTTGAAGTGAATACGAGGTATACATGACACGTCCCAATGAATATTATATCTTATCATGAAACATAGAAGTGAGATGCGATATCGCGTTTCGAGAAGCATTAGAACTCTATTGCCACGATACGTAGACATCTGCAAATTCTATTTCCTAGCATGGAAGTTTCGCATTTACATTCTTTTGAAGTGAATACGAGATATACGTGACACATTGCATTGAATATTATATATTATCATGAAACATAGGAATGAGTTGCGATATCGCGTTTTGAGAAGCATTAGAGCTCTATTGCTACGATACGTAGACATCTGCAAGCAATATTTCCTAGCAAGAAAGTGTCGCGTTTACATTCTTTTGAAGTGAATACGAGGTATACATGACACTTCGCAATGAATATTATACCTTATCACGAAACATTGAAATGAGATGCGATATCGTGATTTAAGAAGCACTAGAACTCCATTGCTACGATACGTAGACATCTGCAGACAATATTTCCTAGCAAGGAAGTGTCGCACTTACATCCTTTTGATGTGAATACGAGGTATACATAATACTCCTCAACGTATATTACACCTTATTACAAAACTTAGAAATGAAATGCGACATCTCGTTTTAAGTATAAGTACTCTATTCCTGCGATACGCAGACATCTGAAAACAATATTACCTAGCAAGGAAGTGTCACATTTACATTCTTGTGAAGTAAAATCAACGTATACATGACATTTTGCAATGAATATTATATCTTATCATGAAACATAGAAGCGAGATGCGATATCGCGTTTTAAGAAGCATCAGAACTCTATTGCTACGATACGTAGACATCTGCTAACGCTATTTCCTAGCATGGAAGTGTCGCATTTACATTCTTGTGAAGTGAAATCGAGGTATACATGACACTTCGCAGTGAATATTATATCTTATCATGAAACGTAGAAGTGAGACGCGATATCGCGTTTTAAGAAGCATAAGAACTCTATTGCTACGATACGTAGACATCTGCAAACGCTATTTCCTATCATGGAAGTGTAGCATTCACATTCTTGTGAAGTGAAATCGAGGTATACATGACACTTCGCAATGAATATTATATCTTATCATGAAACATAGGAATGAGTTGCGATATCGCGTTTTGAGAAGCATTAGAGCTCTATTGCTACGATACGTAGGCATCTTCAAACGCTATTTCCTAGCATGGAATTGTCGCATTTACATTCTTGTGAAGTGAAATCGCGGTATCCATGACACTTCGCAATGAATATTATATCTTATCATGAAACGTAGAAGTGAGACTCGATATGGCGTTTTGAGAAGCATTAGGACTGTATTGCTACGATACGTAGACATCTGAAAACGCTATATCCTAGCATGGAAGTATCGCATTTACATTCTTTTGAAGTGAATACGAGATATATATGACACTTCGCAATGAATATTATATCTTATCATGAAACATAGGAATGAGTTGCGATATCGCGTTTTGAGAAGCATTAGAGCTCTATTGCTACGATACGTAGGCATCTTCAAACGCTATTTCCTAGCATGGAATTGTCGCATTTACATTCTTGTGAAGTGAAATCGAGGTATACATGACACTTCGCAATGAATATTATACCTTATCATGAAACGTAGAAGTGAGACTCGATATGGCGTTTTGAGAAGCATTAGGACTGTATTTCTACGATACGTAGACATCTGAAAACGCTATTTCCTAGCATGGAAGTTTCGCATTTACATTCTTTTGAAGTGAATACGAGATATACATGACACTTCGCAATGAATATTATATCTTATCATGAAACATAGGAATGAGTTGCGATTTCGCGTTTTGAGAAGCATTAGAACACTATTGCTTCGATACGTAGACATCTGCAAGCACTACTTCCTAGCAAGGATGTGCCGCTTTTACATTCTTGTGATGTGAGTACGAGGTATACATGACACTTCGCAATGAATATTATATCTTATCATGAAACATAGGAATGAGTTGCGATATCGCGTTTTGAGAAGCATTAGAGCTCTATTGCTACGATACGTAGGCATCTTCAAACGCTTTTTCCTAGCATGGAATTGTCGCATTTACATTCTTGTGAAGTGAAATCGATTTATACATGACACTTCGCAATGAATATTATATCTTATCATGAAACGTAGAAGTGAGACTCGATATGGCGTTTTCAGAAGCATTAGGACTGTATTTCTACGATACGTAGACATCTGAAAACGCTATTTCCTAGCATGGAAGTTTCGCATTTACATTCTTTTGAAATGAATACGAGATATACATGACACATCGGAATGAATATTATATCTTATCATGAAACATAGGAATGAGTTGCAATATCGCGTTTTGACAAGCATTAGAACACTATTGCTTCGATACGTAGACATCTGCAAGCACTACTTCCTAGCAAGGATGTGCCGCTTGTACATTCTTGTGATGTGAGTACGAGGTATACATGACACTTCGCAGTGAATATTATATCTTATCATGAAGCATAGAAGTGAGACGCGATATCGCGTTTTAAGAAGCATAAGAACTCTATTGCTACGATACGTAGACATCTGCAAACGCTATTTCCTAGCATGGAAGTTTCGCATTTACATTCTTTTGAAGTGAATACGAGATATACATGACACATCGGAATGAATATTATATCTTATCAGGAAACATAGGAATGAGTTGCAATATAGCGTTTTGACAAGCATTAGAACACTATTGCTTCAATACGTTGACATCTGCAAGCACTACTTCCTAGCAAGGAAGTGCCGCTTTTACATTCGTTTGAAGTAAATACGAGGTATACATGACACTTCGCAATGAATATTATATCTTATCATGAAACATAGAAGTGAGACGCGATATCGCGTATTAAGAAACACTAGAACCCTATTGCTACGATACGTAGACATCTGCAAACGCTATTTCCTACCATGAAAGTGTCGCATTTACATTCGCTTGAAGTGAATACGAGGTATACATGACACTTCGCAATGAATATTATACCTTATCACGAAACATAGAAATGAGATGCGATATCGTGATTTAAGAAGCACTAGAACTCCATTGCTACGATACGTAGACATCTGCAAACAATATTTCCTAGCAAGGAAGTGTCGCACTTACATTCTTTTGATGTGAATACGAGGTATACATAATACTCCTCAATGTATATTACACCTTATTACGAAACTTAGAAATGAAATGCGACATCTCGTTTTAAATATAAGTACTCTATTGCTGCGATACGCAGACATCTGAAAACAATATTTCCTAGCAGGTAAGTGTCACATTTACATTCTTGTGAAGTAAAATCAACGTATACATGACATTTTGCAATGAATATTATATCTTATCATGAAACATAGAAGTGAGATGCGATATCGCGTTTTAAGAAGCATCAGAACTGTATTGCTACGATACGTAGACATCTGAAGACGCTATTTCCTAGCATGGAAGTTTCGCATTTACATTCTTTTGAAGTGAATACGAGATATACATGACACATGGGAATGAATATTATATCTTATCATGAAACATAGGAATGAGTTGCAATATCGCGTTTTGACAAGCATTAGAACACTATTGCTTCAATACGTTGACATCTGCAAGCACTACTTCCTAGCAAGGAAGTGCCGCTTTTACATTCGTTTGAAGTAAATACGAGGTATACATGACACTTCGCAATGAATATTATATCTTATCATGAAACATAGAAGTGAGACGCGATATCGCGTATTAAGAAGCACTAGAACCCTATTGCTACGATACGTAGACATCTGCAAACGCTATTTCCTACCATGAAAGTGTCGCATTTACATTCGTTTGAAGTGAATACGAGGTATACATGACACTTCGCAATGAATATTATACCTTATCACGAAACATAGGAATGAGATGCGATATCGTGATTTAAGAAGCACTAGAACACCATTGCTACGATACGTAGACATCTGCAAACAATATTACCTAACTAGGAAGTGTCGCACTTACATCCTATAGATGTGAATACGAGGTATACATAACAGTCCACAACGTATATTACACCATATTACGAAACATAGAAATGAAATGCGACATCTCGTTTTAAGAAGTATAAGTACTCTATTGCTGCGATACGCAGACATCTGAAAACAATATTTCCTAGCAAGGAAGTGTCACATTTACATTCTTGTGAAGTAAAATCAACGTATACATGACATTTTGCAATGAATATTATATCTTATCATGAAACATAGAAGTGAGATGCGATATCGCGTTTTAAGAAGCATCAGAACTCTATTGCTACGATACGTAGACATCTGCAAACGCTATTTCCTAGCATGGAAGTGTTGCATTTACATTCTTTTGAAGTGAATACGAGATATACGTTACACATTGCACTGAATATTATATCTTCTCATGAAACATAGGAATGAGTTGCGATATCGCGTTTTGAGAAGCATTAGAGCTCTATTGCTACGATACGTAGACATCTGCAAGCAATATTTTCTAGCAAGAAAGTATCGCATTTACATTCTTTTGAAGTGAATACGAGGTATACATGACACTTCGCAATGAATATTATACCTTATCACGAAACATAGAAATGAGATGCGATATCGTGATTTAAGAAGCACTAGAACTCCATTGCTACGATACGTAGACTTCTGCAAACAATATTTCCTAGCAAGGAAGTGTCGCACTTACATTCTTTTGATGTGAATACGAGGTATACATAATACTCCTCAATGTATATTACACCTTATTACGAAACTTAGAAATGAAATGCGACATCTCGTTTTAAGTATAAGTACTCCATTGCTGCGATACGCAGACATCTGAAAACAATATTTCCTAGCAGGGAAGTGTCACATTTACATTCTTGTGAAGTAAAATCAACGTATACATGACATTTTGCAATGAATATTATATCTTATCATGAAACATAGAAGTGAGATGCGATATCGCGTTTTAAGAAGCATCAGAACTGTATTGCTACGATACGTAGACATCTGAAGACGCTATTTCCTAGCATGGAAGTTTCGCATTTACATTCTTTTGAAGTGAATACGAGATATACATGACACATGGGAATGAATATTATATCTTATCATGAAACATAGGAATGAGTTGCAATATCGCGTTTTGACAAGCATTAGAACACTATTGCTTCAATACGTTGACATCTGCAAGCACTACTTCCTAGCAAGGAAGTGCCGCTTTTACATTCGTTTGAAGTAAATACGAGGTATACATGACACTTCGCAATGAATATTATATCTTATCATGAAACATAGAAGTGAGACGCGATATCGCGTATTAAGAAGCACTAGAACCCTATTGCTACGATACGTAGACATCTGCAAACGCTATTTCCTACCATGAAAGTGTCGCATTTACATTCATTTGAAGTGAATACGAGGTATACATGACACTTCGCAATGAATATTATACCTTATCACGAAACATAGGAATGAGATGCGATATCGTGATTTAAGAACCACTAGAACACCATTGCTACGATACGTAGACATCTGCAAACAATATTACCTAACTAGGAAGTGTCGCACTTACATCCTATTGATGTGAATACGAGGTATACATAACACTCCACAACGTATATTACACCATATTACGAAACATAGAAATGAAATGCGACATCTCGTTTTAAGAAGTATAAGTACTCTATTGCTGCGATACGCAGACATCTGAAAACAATATTTCCTAGCAAGGAAGTGTCACATTTACATTCTTGTGAAGTAAAATCAACGTATACATGACATTTTGCAATGAATATTATATCTTATCATGAAACATAGAAGTGAGATGCGATATCGCGTTTTAAGAAGCATCAGAACTCTATTGCTACGATACGTAGACATCTGCAAACGCTATTTCCTAGCATGGAAGTGTTGCATTTACATTCTTGTGAAGTGAAATCGGGGTATACATGACACTTCGCAATGAATATTACATCTTATCATGAAACATAGACGTCAGATGCGATATCGCGTTTTAAAAAGCACTAGAACTCTATTGCTACGATACGTAGACATCTGCAAGCAATATTTCCTAGCAAGAAACTATCGCATTTACATTCTTTTGAAGTGAATACGAGGTATACATGACACTTCGCAATGAATATTATACCTTATCACGAAACATAGAAATGAGATGCGATATCGTGATTTAGGAAGCACTAGAACTACATTGCTACGATACGTAGACATCTGCAAACAATATTTCCTAGCAAGGAAGTGTCGCACTTACATCCTTTTGATGTGAATACGAGGTATACATAATACTCCTCAACGTATATTACACCTTATTACGAAACTTAGAAATGAAATGCGACATCTCGTTTTAAGTATAAGTACTCTATTGCTGCGATACGCAGATATCTGAAAACAGTATTTCCTAGCAAGGAAGTGTCACATTTACATTCTTGTGAAGTAAAATCAACGTATACATGACATTTTGCAATGAATATTATATCTTATCATGAAACATAGAAGTGAGATGCGATATCGCCTTTTAAGAAGCATCAGAACTCTATTGCTACGATACGTAGACATCTGCTAACGCTATTTCCTAGCATGGAAGTGTCGCATTTACATTCTTGTGAAGTGAAATCGAGGTATACATGACACTTCGCAATGAATATTATATCCTATCATGAAACATAGAAGTGAGACGCGATATCGCGTTTTAAGAAGCATAAGAACTCTATTGCTACGATACGTAGACATCTGCAAACGCTATTTCCTAGCATGGATGTGTAGCATTTACATTCCTGTGAAGTGAAATCGAGGTATACATGACACTTCGCAATGAATATTATATCTTATCATGAAACGTAGAAGTGGGACTCGATATAGCGTTTTGAGAAGCATTAGGTCTGTATTGCTACGATACGTAGACATCTGCAAACGCTATTTCCTAGCATGGATGTTTCGCATTTACATTCTTTTGAAATGAATACGAGATATACATGACACATCGGAATGAAT
This sequence comes from Xylocopa sonorina, assembly GCF_050948175.1. Lineage (NCBI taxonomy): Eukaryota > Metazoa > Arthropoda > Insecta > Hymenoptera > Apidae > Xylocopa > Xylocopa sonorina. The sequence goes on from NW_027490157.1 coordinate 568,541, forward strand.
ATTATATCTTATCATGAAACATAGGAATGAGTTGCAATATCGCGTTTTGACAAGCATTGGAACACTATTGCTTAGATACGTAGACATCTGCAAGCACTACTTCCTAGCAAGGATGTGCCGCTTTTACATTCTTGTGATGTGAGTACGAGGTATACATGACACTTCGCAATGAATATTATATCTTATCATGAAACATAGGAATGAGTTGCGATATCGCGTTTTGAGAAGCATTAGAGCTCTATTGCTACGATACGTAGGCATCTTCAAACGCTATTTCCTAGCATGGAATTGTCGCATTTACATTCTTGTGAAGTGAAATCGATTTATACATGACACTTCGCAATGAATATTATATCTTATCATGAAACGTAGAAGTGAGACTCGATATGGCGTTTTGAGAAGCATTAGGACTGTATTTCTACGATACGTAGACATCTGAAAACGCTATTTCCTAGCATGGAAGTTTCGCATTTACATTCTTTTGAAATGAATACGAGATATACACGACACATCGGAATGAATATTATATCTTATCATGAAACATAGGAATGAGTTGCAATATCGCGTTTTGACAAGCATTAGAACACTATTGCTTCGATACGTAGACATCTGCAAGCACTACTTCCTTGCAAGGATGTGCCGCTTGTACATTCTTGTGATGTGAGTACGAGGTATACATGACACTTCGCAGTGAATATTATATCTTATCATGAAACATAGAAGTGAGACGCGATATCGCGTTTTAAGAAGCATAAGAACCCTATTGCTACGATACGTAGACATCTGCAAACGCTATTTCCTAGCATGGAAGTGTAGCATTTACGTTCTTTTGAAGTGAATACGAGGTATACATGACACTTCGCAATGAATATTATACCTTATCACGAAACATAGAAATGAGATGCGATATCGTGATTTAAGAAGCACTAGAACTCCATTGCTACGATACGTAGACATCTGCAAACAATATTTCCTAGCAAGGAAGTGTCGCACTTACATTCTTTTGATGTGAATACGAGGTATACATAATACTCCTCAATGTATATTACACCTTATTGCGAAACTTAGAAATGAAATGCGACATGTCGTTTTAAGTATAAGTACTCTATTGCTGCGATACGCAGACATCTGAAAACAATATTTCCTAGCAGGGAAGTGTCACATTTACATTCTTGTGAAGTAAAATCAACGTATACATGACATTTTGCAATGAATATTATATCTTATCATGAAACATAGAAGTGAGATGCGATATCGCGTTTTAAGAAGCATCAGAACTGTATTGCTACGATACGTAGACATCTGAAGACGCTATTTCCTAGCATGGAAGTTTCGCATTTACATTCTTTTGAAGTGAATACGAGATATACATGACACATGGGAATGAATATTATATCTTATCATGAAACATAGGAATGAGTTGCAATATCGCGTTTTGACAAGCATTAGAACACTATTGCTTCAATACGTTGACATCTGCAAGCACTACTTCCTAGCAAGGAAGTGCCGCTTTTACATTCGTTTGAAGTAAATACGAGGTATACATGACACTTCGCAATGAATATTATATCTTATCATGAAACATAGAAGTGAGACGCGATATCGCGTATTAAGAAGCACTAGAACCCTATTGCTACGATACGTAGACATCTGCAAACGCTATTTCCTACCATGAAAGTGTCGCATTTACATTCGTTTGAAGTGAATACGAGGTATACATGACACTTCGCAATGAATATTATACCTTATCACGAAACATAGGAATGAGATGCGATATCGTGATTTAAGAAGCACTAGAACACCATTGCTACGATACGTAGACATCTGCAAACAATATTACCTAACTAGGAAGTGTCGCACTTACATCCTATTGATGTGAATACGAGGTATACATAACACTCCACAACGTATATTACACCATATTACGAAACATAGAAATGAAATGCGACATCTCGTTTTAAGTATAAGTACTCTATTGCTGCGATACGCAGACATCTGAAAACAATATTTCCTAGCAGGGAAGTGTCACATTTACATTCTTGTGAAGTAAAATCAACGTATACATGACATTTTGCAATGAATATTACATCTTATCATGAAACATAGAAGTGAGATGCGATATCGCGTTTTAAGAAGCATCAGAACTGTATTGCTACGATACGTAGACATCTGAAGACGCTATTTCCTAGCATGGAAGTTTCGCATTTACATTCTTTTGAAGTGAATACGAGATATATATGACACATGGGAATGAATATTATATCTTATCATGAAACATAGGAATGAGTTGCAATATCGCGTTTTGACAAGCATTAGAACACTATTGCTTCAATACGTTGACATCTGCAAGCACTACTTCCTAGCAAGGAAGTGCCGCTTTTACATTCGTTTGAAGTAAATACGAGGTATACATGACACTTCGCAATGAATATTATATCTTATCATGAAACATAGAAGTGAGACGCGATATCGCGTATTAAGAAGCACTAGAACCCTATTGCTACGATACGTAGACATCTGCAAACGCTATTTCCTACCATGAAAGTGTCGCATTTACATTCGTTTGAAGTGAATACGAGGTATACATGACACTTCGCAATGAATATTATACCTTATCACGAAACATAGGAATGAGATGCGATATCGTGATTTAAGAAGCACTAGAACACCATTGCTACGATACGTAGACATCTGCAAACAATATTACCTAACTAGGAAGTGTCGCACTTACATCCTATTGATGTGAATACGAGGTATACATAACACTCCACAACGTATATTACACCATATTACGAAACATAGAAATGAAATGCGACATCTCGTTTTAAGAAGTATAAGTACTCTATTGCTGCGATACGCAGACATCTGAAAACAATATTTCCTAGCAAGGAAGTGTCACATTTACATTCTTGTGAAGTAAAATCAACGTATACATGACATTTTGCAATGAATATTATATCTTATCATGAAACATAGAAGTGAGATGCGATGTCGCGTTCTAAGAAGCATCAGAACCCTATTGCTACGATACGTAGACATCTGCAAACGCTATTTCCTAGCATGGAAGTGTTGCATTTACATTCTTGTGAAGTGAAATCGGGGTATACATGACACTTCGCAATGAATATTACATCTTATCATGAAACATAGACGTCAGATGCGATATCGCGTTTTAAGAAGCACTAGAACTCTATTGCTACGATACGTAGACATCTACAAGCAATATTTCCTAGCAAGAAACTATCGCATTTACATTCTTTTGAAGTGAATACGAGGTATACATGACACTTCGCAATGAATATTATACCTTATCACGAAACATAGAAATGAGATGCGATATCGTGATTTAAGAAGCACTAGAACTACATTGCTACGATACGTAGACATCTGCAAACAATATTTCCTAGCAAGGAAGTGTCGCACTTACATCCTTTTGATGTGAATACGAGGTATACATAATACTCCTCAACGTATATTACACCTTATTACGAAACTTAGAAATGAAATGCGACATCTCGTTTTAAGTATAAGTACTCTATTGCTGCGATACGCAGATATCTGAAAACAGTATTTCCTAGCAAGGAAGTGTCACATTTACATTCTTGTGAAGTAAAATCAACGTATACATGACATTTTGCAATGAATATTATATCTTATCATGAAACATAGAAGTGAGATGCGATATGGCGTTTCAAGAAGCATTAGAACTCTATTGCTATGATACGTAGACATCTGCAAGCGCTATTTCCTAGCATGGAAGTTTCGCGTTTACATTCTTTTGAAATGAATACGAGATATACATGACACATCGGAATGAATATTATATTTTATCATGAAACATAGGAATGAGTTGCGATATCGCGTTTTGAGAAGCTTTAGAACACTATTGCTTCGATACGTAGACATCTGCAAGCGCTAATTCCTAGCAAGGAAGTGCCGCTTTTACATTCTTGTGAAGTGAAATCGAGGTATACATGACACTTCGCAATGAATATTATATCTTATCATGAAACATAGAAGTGAGATTAGATATGGCGTTTTAAGAAGCATTAGAACTCTATTGCCACGATACGTAGACATCTGCAAACGCTATTTCCTAGCATGGAAGTTTCGCATTTACATTCTTTTGAAATGAATACGAGATATACATGACACATCGGAATGAATATTATATCTTGTCATGATACATAGGAATGAGATGCGATATCGCGTTTTGAGAAGCATTAGAACACTACTGCTTCGATACGTAGACATCTGCAAGCGCTACTTCCTAGCAAGGAAGTGCCGCTTTTACACTCATGTGAAGAGAAATCGAGGTATACATGACACTTCGCAATGAATATTATATCTTATCATGAAGCATAGGAATGATTTGCGATGTCGCGTTTTGAGAAGCATTAGAACACTATTGCTTCGATAGGTAGACATCTGCAAGCGCTACTTCCTAGCAAGGAAGTGCCGCTTCTACATTCTTCTGAAGTGAAATCGAGGTATACATGACACGTCCCAATGAATATTATATCTTATCATGAAACATAGAAGTGAGATGCGATATCGCGTTTTAAGAAGCATTAGAACTCTATTGCTACGATGCGTAGAATTCTGCTAACGCTATTTCCTAGCAAGGGAGTGTCGCATTTACATTCTTTTGAAGTGAATACGAGATATACATGACACTTCTCAATGAGTTTTATATATTATCATGAAACATAGGAATGAGATGCGATATCGCGTTTTGAAAAGCATTAGATCTCTATTGCTAATATACGTTGAGATCTGCAAACGCTATTTCCTAGCATGGAAGTTTCGCATTTACTTTTTTGTGATGTGAGTACGAGGTATACATGACACTTCGCAATGAATATTATATCTTATCATGAAACATAGAAATGAAATGCGACATCTCGTTTTAAGGAGAATTAGAACTCTATTGCTACGATACGTAGAAACCTGCAAACGCTATTTCCTAGCATGGAAGTGTCGCATTTACATTCTTGTGATGTGTGTACGAGGTATACATGACAGTTCGCAATGAACGTAAAGGCGACACTTTCATGCTAGGAAATAGCATTTGCTGATGTCTACGTATCCAAGCAATAGAGTTCTTGTGCTTTATTAATCGCGATATCGCATCTTATTTCTATGTTTCATCATAAGATATAATATTCATTGCGAAGTGTTATGTATACATCGCAAACACTTCAAATGAATGTAAATGAGACACTTCCTTGCTAGGAAATAGCGTTTGCAGATGTCTCCGTATCGAACCAATAGAATTCTAATGCTTCCTATATCGCGATACCGCATCTCATTTCTACGCTTCGTGATAGGGTATAATATTCATTGTGGAGTGTTATGTATACTTCGTGTTCACTTCAAAAGAATGTAAACGCGACACTTCCTTCCTATTAAATAGCGTTTACAGATGTCTCCGTATCGAAGCAGTAGAGTTCTAATGCTTCTTAAAACGCGATATCGCATCTCATTTCTATGTTTCATGATAATATATAATATCCATTGCGAAGTGTCATGTATATCTCGTATTCAATTCAAAAGAATGTAAACGCTACATTTCCATGCTAGGAAATAGCGATTGCAGATGGCTACGTATCGTAGCAGTCGAGTTCTAATGCTTCTCAAAACGCGATATCGCATCTCATTTCTATGTTTCATGGTAAGATACAATATTCATTGCGAAATGTCACCTGTGATGTATACCTCTTATTCACTTCAAAGGTATGTAAATGCAACACTTCCTTGCTAGGAAATAGCGTTTGCAGATGTCTACGTATCGAAGCAATAGAGTTCTAATGCTTCTTAAAGCGTGATATCGCATCTTATTTCTATGTTTTATGATAAGATATAATATTCATTGCGAAGTGTTATGTATACCTCGTATTCACTTCAAACAATGTAATTGCGACACTTCCTTTCTAAGAAATACAGTTTGCAGATGTCTACGTATCGAAGCAGTATAGTTCTAATGCTTCTTAAAACGGGATATCGCATCTCATTTGTATGTTTCATGATAAGATATAATATTCGTTGCGAAGTGTCATGTGTACTTCGAATTCACTTCAAAAGAGTGTAAATGCGACACTTCCTTGCTAGGATATAGCGTTTGCAGATGTCTACGTATCGTAGCAATACATTTCCAATGCTTCTTAAAACGCGATATCGCATCTGATTTCTATGTTTCATGACAAGATATAATATTCATTGCGAAGTGTCTTGTATACCTCGTATTCACTTCAATAGTATGTAAATGCGGCACTTCCTTGCTAGGAAATAGCGTTTTCAGATGCCTACGTATCGAAGCAATAATGCTCTAATGCTTCTTATAACACGATATCGCATCTCATTCCTATGTTTCATGACAAAATATAATATTCAATGCAAAGTGTCATGTACACCTCGTACTCACTTCAATTGAATGCTAATGCGACACTTCCTTGCTAGGATATAGCGTTTGCAGATGTCTCCGTATCGAAGCAATAGAGTTCTAATGCTTCTTAAAACGCGATATAGAGTATACCTCGTATTCACTTCAAATGAATGTAAATGCGACACTTCCTTGATAGGAAATAGCATTTGCAGATGTCTACGCATCGAAGCAATAGTGTTCTAATGCTTCTTATAACGCGATATCGAATCTCATTTGCATGTTTCATGATAAGATATAATATTCAATGCGAAGTGTCATGTACATCTCGTACTCACTTCAATTGAATGCTAATGCGACACTTCCTTGCTAGCATATAGCGTTTGCAGATGTCTACGTATCGTAGTAATAGATTTGTAATGCTTCTTAAAACGGGACATCGCATCTCATTTCTATATTTCATGATGAGATATAATATTCATTACGAAGTGTCATGCATACCTCGTACTCACTTCAACTGAATGTAAATGCGACACTTCCTTGCTAGGATATAGCGTTTGCAGATGTCGGCGTATCGTAGCAATAGTGTTCTAATGCTTCTTAAAACGGGATATCGCATCCCATTTCTATGTTTCATGATAGAATATAATATTCGTTGCGAAATGTCAATTATAGCTCGCATACACTTCAAATGAATGTAAGTGCGACACTTCCTACCTAGGAAATAGCTTTTCCAGATGTCTATGTATTGTAGCAATAGTGTTCTAAAGGTTTTTAAAACGGGATATTGCATCTCATTTCTATGTTTCATGATAAGATATAATAATCATTGTGGAGAGTTATGTATACCACGTCTTCACTTCAGAAGAATGTAAATAGGACCCTTCCTTGCTATTAAATAGCGTTTGCAGATGTCTACGTATCGCAGCAATAAAGTTCTAATGCTTTCTAAATCTCGATAGGGCATCTCATTTCTATGTTTCGTGATAAGATATAATATCCATTGCGAAGTGTCATGTATACCTCGTATTTACTTCAAAAGAATGTGAATGCGACACTTCCTTGCTAGGAAATAGCGTATCCAGATGTCTACGTATAGTAGCAATAGACTTCTAATGCCTTCCAAATCTCGATAGCGCATCTCATTTCTATGTTTTGTGATAAGATATAATATCCATTGCGAAGTGTCATGTATACCTCGTATTTACTTCAAAAGAATGTGAATGCGACACTTCCTTGCTAGGAAATAGCGTATCCAGATGTCTACTTATAGTAGCAATAGACTTCTAATGCTTCTTAGAACGAGATATCGCATGTCACTTCTATGTTTCATGATAAGATATAATATTCATTGCGAAGTGTCATGCATACCTCTCATACGCATCAAATGAATGTAAATACGACACTTCCTTGCTAGGAAATAGCGTTTGCAGATATCTGCATATCGAAGCCATAGGGTTCTAATGCTTCTTATAACACGATATCGCATCTCATTTCTATGTTTCATGACAAGATATAATATTCATTGCGACGTGTCATGTATACCTCGTATTCACTTCAATAGTATGTAAATGCGGCACTTCCTTGCTAGGAAATAGCGTTTGCACATATCTGCATATCGAAGCCACAGGGTTCTAATGCTTCTTATAACACGATATCGCATCTCATTTCTATGTTTCATGACAAGATATAATATTCATTGCGACGTGTCATGTATACCTCGTATTCACTTCAATAGTATGTAAATGCGGCACTTCCTTGCTAGGAAATAGCGTTTGCAGATGCCTACGTATCGAAGCAATAATTTTCTAATGCTTCTTATAACACGATATCGAATCTCAATTGTATGTTTCATGATAAGATATAATATTCATTACGAAGTGTCATGTATACCTCGTTTCCACTTCAAATGAATGTAAATGCGACACTTCCTTGCTAGGAAATAGCGTTTGCAGGTGTCTACGTATCGTAGCAATAGAGTTCAAATGCTTCTTAAAACGCGATATCGCATCTCATTTCCATGTTTCATGATAAGATATAATATTCATTGCGAAGTGTCATGTATACCTCGTATTCACTTCAAAGGAATGCAAGTGCGATACTTCCTTGCTAGGAAATAGCGTTTGCAGATATCTGCATATCGAAGCCATAGGGTTCTAATGCTTCTTATAACACGATATCGCATCTCATTTCTATGTATCATGACAATATATAATATTCATTGCGACGTGTCATGTATACCTCGTATTCACTTCAATAGTATGTAAATGCGGCACTTCCTTGCTAGGAAATAGCGTTTGCAGATGCCTACGTATCGAAGCAATAATTTTCTAATGCTTCTTATAACACGATATCGAATCTCAATTGTATGTTTCATGATAAGATATAGTATTCATTACGAAGTGTCATGTATACCTCGTTTTCACTTCAAATGAATGTAAATGCGACACTTCCTTGCTAGGAAATAGCGTTTGCAGATGTCAACGTATCGTAGCAATAGAGTTCTAATGTTTCTTAAAACGCGGTATCGCATCTCATTTCTATGTTTCATAATAAGATATAATATGCATTGCGATGTGTCATGTATACCTCGTACTCACTTCAACTCAATGTAAATGCGACACTTCCTTCCTAGGAAATAGCATTTGCAGATGTCTACGTATCGAAGCAATAGTGTTCTAATGCTTCTTAAAACGGGATATCGCATCCCATTTTTATGTTTCATGATGAGATATAGTATTCAATTCGAAGTGTCATGTATGCCTCGTATTCACTTCAAATGAATGTAACTGCGACACTTTCTTGATAGGAAATAGGGTTTGCAGATGTCTACGTATCGAAGCAATAGAGTTCTAATGCTTCTTAAAACGCGATATCGCATCTCATTTCTATGTTTCATGATAAGATATAATATTCATTACGAAGTGTCATGCATACCTCGTACTCACTTCAACTGAATGTAAATGCGACACTTCCTTGCTAGGATATAGCGTTTGCAGATGTCTGCGTATCGTAGCAATAGAGTTCTAATGCTTCTTAAAACGGGATATCGCATCCCATTTTTATGTTTCATGATAGAATATAATATACGTTGCGAAATGTCAATTACAGCTCGCATACACTTCAAATGAATGTAAGTGCGACACTTCCTACCTAGGAAATAGCTTTTGCAGATGTCTATGTATTGTAGCAATAGTGTTCTAAAGCTTTTTAAAACGGGATATTGCATCTCATTTCTATGTTTCATGATAAGATATAATAATCATTCTGGAGAGTTATGTATACCACGTCTTCACTTCAAAAGAATGTAAATACGACACTTCCTTGCTATTAAATAGAGTTTGCAGATGTCTACGTATCGCAGCAATAAAGTTCTAATGCTTTCTAAATCTCGATAGGGCATCTCATTTCTATGTTTCGTGATAAGATATAATATCCATTGCGAAGTGTCATGTATACCTCGTATTTACTTCAAAAGAATGTGAATGCGACACTTCCTTGCTAGGAAATAGCGTATCCAGATGTCTACGTATAGTAGCAATAGACTTCTAATGCTTTCCAAATCTCGATAGCGCATCTCATTTCTATGTTTCGTGATAAGATATAATATCCATTGCGAAGTGTCATGTATACCTCGAATTCACTTCAAAAGAATCTAAATGCGACATTTCCATGCTGGGAAATAGCCCTTGCAGATATCTCCGCATTGAGGCAATAGAGTCCTAATGCTTCTTAAAACGAGATGTCGCATTTCATTTCTATGTTTCGTGATATGATATAATATTCATTGCGAAGTGTGATGCATACCTCCTATTCACTCCAAACGAATGTAAATGCGACACTTCCTTGCTAGGAAATAGCGTTTGCAGATGTCTCCGCATCGATGCCATAGAGTTCTAATGCTTCTTAAAACGCGATATCGCATTTCTCTTCTATGTTTCATGATAAGATATAATATTCATTGCGAAGTGTCATGTATACCTCGCATTCGCTACAAAAGAATGAAAATGCGGCACTTCCATGCTAGGAAATAGCGTATTGAGATGTCTACGTATCGTAGCAATAGAGTCCTAATGCTACTTAAATCGCGATATCGCTTCTCATTTCTATGTTTCGTGATAAGACATAATGTTCATTGCGAAGTGTCATGAATACCTCGTATTCACTTCAAAAGAATGTAAATGCGACTATTGCTTGCTAGGAAATAGCGTTTGCAGATGTCTCCGCATCGAGGCCATACAGTTCTAATGCTGCTTGAAACGCGATATCGCATCTCTCCTCTATGTTTCTTGATAAGATATAAAATTCATTGCGAAATGTCATGTATACCTCGCAAACACTCCAAAATATTGTAAATGCGACACTTCCTTTCTAGGAAATAGCGTATTCAGATGTCCACGTATCGTAGCAATAGAGTTCTAATGCTACTTAAATCGCGATATCGCAACCCATTTCTACGTTTCGTGATAAGATACAATGTTCATTGCGAAGTGTCATGTGTACCTCGCATTCACTTCAAAAGAATGTAAATGCGAATCTTCCTTGCTAGGAAATAGCGTTTGCAGATGTCTACGTATCGTAGCAATAGAATTCTAATACTACTTAAATCGCGATATCGCATCTCATTTGTATGTTTCGTGATAAGATATAATATTCATTGCGAAGTGTCATGTATACCTCGTATTCACTTCAAAAGAATATAAATGCGACTATTGCTTGCTACGAAATAGCGTATTCAGATGTCTACGTAGCGTAGCAATATAGTTCTAATGCTACTTAAATCGCGATATCGCATCTCATTTCTATGTTTCGTGAAAAGGTATAATGTTCATTGCGAAGTGTCATGTATACCTCGTATTCACTTCAAAAGAATGTAAATGCGATTATTGCTTGCTAGGAAATAGCGTTTGCAGATGTCTACGTATCGTAGCAATAGCGTTCTAATGCTTCTTATATCGCCATATCACATCTCATTTACATGTTTCGTGATAAGATATAATAATCATTGCGAAGTGTCATGTATACCTCGTATTCACTTCAAAAGAATGTAAATCCGACTATTCCTTGCTAGGAAATAGCGTTTGCAGTTGTCTCCGCATCGAGGCCATAGAGATCTAATGCTATTTAAATCGCGATATCGCATCTCATTTCTATGTTTCGTGATAAGATATAATATTCATTGCGAAGTGCCATGTACACCTCGTATTCACTTCAAAAGAATGTAAATGCGACACTTCCATGCTAGGAAATAGCGTCTGCAGATGTCTACACGTCGAGGCAATAGAGTTCTAATGCTTCTTAGATCGCGATATCGCATCTCATGTATATGTTTCGTGATAAGATATAATATACATTGCGAAGTGTCATGTACACCTCGTATTCACTTCAAAAGAATGAAAATGCGACTATTGCTTGCTAGGAAATAGCGTTTGCAGATGTCTCCGTATCGTAGCATTAGAGTTCTAATGCTACTTAAAACGCGATATCGCATCACTCTTCTATATTTCGTGATAAGATATAATGTTCTTTGCGAAGTGTCATGCATACCTCGTATTCACTTCAAAAGAATATAAATGTGAATCTCCTTGCTCGGAAATAGCGTTTGCAGATGTCTACGTATCGTAGCAATAGAGCTCTAATGCTTCTTAAAACGCGATATCGCATCTCACTTCTATGTTTCATGATAAGATATAATATTCATTGCGAAGTGTCCTGTGTACCTCGTATTCTCTTCAAAAGAATGTAAATGCGAATCTACCTTGAAAGGAAATAGCGCTTGCAGATGTCTACGTATCGTTGCAATAGAGTTCTAATGCCTCCCAAAACGCGATATCGCAACTCATTTATATGTTTCGTGATAAGATATAATATTCATTGCGAAGTGTCGTGTACACCTCGTATTCACTTCAAGAGAATGAAAATGCGACTATTGCTTGCTAGGAAATAGCGCTTGCAGATGTCTCCGTATCGTAGCATTAGAGTTCTAATGCAACTTAAAACGCGATATCGCATCACTCTTCTATGTTTCGTGATAAGATATAATGTTCTTTGCGAAGTGTCATGCATACCTCGTATTCACTTCAAAAGAATGTAAATGCGAATCTTCCTTGCTCGGAAATAGCGTTTGCAGATGTCTACGTATCGTAGCAATAGAGTTCTAATGCTTCTCAAAACGCGATATCGCATCTCATTTCTATGCTTCATGATAAGATATAATATTCATTGCGAAGTGTCATGTATACCTCGTATTCACTCCAAACGAATGTCAATGCGACACTTCCTTGCTAGGAAATAGCGTATTCAGATGTCTACGTATCGTAGCAATAGAGTTCTAATGCTACTTAAATCGCGATATCGCATCTCATTTATTTGTTTCGTGATAAGATATAATATTCATTGCGAAGTGTCATGTATACCTCGTCTACACTCCAAAAGGATGTAAGTGCCACACTTCCTTGCTAGGAAATAGCGTTTCCAGTTGTTTACTTATCGGAGCAATGGAGTTCTATTGCTTCATTCAACACGATGTCGCGAGTCATTTCAATGATTCATGGTAAATTGCATTGTTCTATGCAATATGTTACATTTGTCTGCATCTAGGCCTTAGAAGGATGTGAATCCTATACATACTTGCAACAGAATATCTTTTCCAGATCTCTACGTGTCCAAGCAAGACATTTATAATACTTCATGCAGCGCAATGTCGCATCTCATTTCAACGTTTCAAAGCAAAGAATCTGCAATCATATATCCATAACATTATGCTTAACTATTAGAGGTCTTCAATAGAATGTGAACTATATAATTCCATGCAACGGCATGGCGCTCCATAGTGTCTGTCTGTTAAAGCAATCGAGCTAGAATTCTCCATGCAATGCGCTGGCGCATCCCATTTCATCGTTTCAAAGTAAGAATGCTTTAATCTCTTATGCATAGCTCTATGCTTATCTGCTTTAAAACTTCATAAGAATGTAAATTCTACAGCTCCATGCAACAGGATTGCCCTTCGTAGTGTCTACATGTCGAGACAATAGAGTACTAATGCATCATAATATGCCATGACTCATCTCATTTCAACGTTTCGAATTAAGTAAGCTGTAATCTTCTATGAAAAGCATTATAATTATCTGCTTCTACTCTACAAAAGAATGTGAATTCTATAGATCCAAGCAACAGGAGGGCAGGCCCTCCACCATCCTAATGCCTGCCCTGATGCGGGCAAAGGATTCGCAGGGCCACTCAAACCGCGACCAACATCTATCTTATACTCTAACCGATTCATCGTTATGCGTTTTCCATTAAGCTTGCCGGGGTCAGTGATATTGATTCGCTCAATCTAAATTATTATTTTCTCTTTAAGTTTCTCGATTTTTTTAGTTTCTCTCACGATATCGTCTATTTCGTTGTACCTTACCCTTACAGTATGGTATATAATCTGTTGTTTGATATTTCTAGGATTTCCCTTTAATAAATGCAATGCTTCCACATATTTTCTTTCTCTTTCTCTTTAGTTACATTGTTGTTATTTTATGCTTTTCACCCTCCACATTCCCTCTCTACACCATCTCGGAACAAGCTTTATACGATTACTGCAGGATGACGCCCCGGTCTCTTTACACCGAGATCGAGTGTTCTCTCTTGCATCCGTTGATTTATATATGTTATATATTGGAGAATATTTCCTCTTATCCTTTGTATTTTTCGAATGAAATTACATTGACAGAAGTACGAGCTAGTTCTGCACGCCTATTTGAAACAACATTAAATCACCTTGTTAAACAATAATATATTAAATGTGACTTGGACTTTTAAATTTGAATTTATAAACATCTAACAGGTAAATATGTTTTTCTTACTATTCATATCATTATACATCCAGTGATTTATTGTGTACTGCGATTTGATATATTAACTGCTTGATTATATTTTGCAATGAACTTTGCGTACAAAACATTGTTTTTACTCCTGATGGGAGTGGATAGTTCTTGGTTTTATATTCTTATATCGCATTCATTATAAAAGTATATGATATCCTTCTTATGCAGTCATGTATAATTATGTACTGTGACGGTTTTTCTCGTTTCAATCCTCAAGAAAAGGGTACATAGAACCAATAATAACGGGGTATCCAGAAGTTTAATCCGGGGTTATATCGGGGTACAGAATATCCGCGTGATTCGGCAACGCGAAGTACAGAACAATAAATTTCCTATCCAGCGAGTATTTCGAAGCTGCGAGGCTGGGACTTTTTGGGCGCCAGCTACTCAAAAAGTAGCAAACCCGGGGAAACCCGGTTCAAGATAACCCTCGAAATTTCGAAATACTCTTTCGCTCGACTGCTTCTAGACGAGTGCGCAAATTAGGGTCGCGGGATACTGAACTCACGGCTTCTTTCTAAATTGCCTCGACGCGGTATTACAAAAGGGTATACGACACGCCCCGAATGACCGTGGATCACCACCCGTTATACATAATATAAATTACAAGTCTGAAGATGTAGATGCAATTAATGTCCGATATTTTACGTGATCGAATTGACGTATCGAGTGAGGCTATGAAATATAAAAATCTTTTACTATTCTTCGACCCCTTTACATGTTAAATGAATGATTAGTTCTGCAAGACAAGAAGCCTGAATTAGTGAGATATCTAGGAACATAAGTAATTTGTAAGTAACACATCTTTTCTCTTCGAAATATTTGCCTTTGCATAGAATAGAACGTATAGATATAATTGCCTGTTTAGTACCCATTTCGGTCCAATTCTATTATAGCCTTTGAGCAGAAGTAATATTGATTATACCTTATTTTTGCAATAGTTCTTTGATTAACAGATTTTATTAACCTAGAATCATCATTTGACGGATGCATCAATCTACTTTGTAGCTCCATCAGTTTCTTTTTCTGCTCGCTACTTTCCATTTTCAGTTCCGTATATTTATCCTTTATCATCATCATATATGTTGCGTAAAATTACAATAACTTTTTGTCCTCAAATTTTGCGGATATTTCAATTAAATTTCCTTTGATTAAATAAACGGAAATTAAAAAACACTGGCACGTACCATTTCTTGGAAACGTTGTATCGTAATTTGCATCTGACTGTTTTGATAGGCACGCACTATACTTAACGTTTGCAATGATTCGGTTAGCGAAGTAAAGAAATATTCTACTTTCGAAATTGTTGGCTCTTGTAATTCTAAGGCAAATATATTCATCTGTCGACATCGTGAACATTGTTTTTTGGCAAAATTTTAGAAAAACAAATATATTATAAGTAAAATAATAAACATCATAATATTAAATTTAACTCTGTTCATGGTTGCCTTGTTGGACACATCCATAACAATATACAGGGTGGGGCAGTAATAATTAGCACCTCAGATATCCACGAAACTATAAGTTTCATAGAAGTTTTTGCTAATATAAAATTGCATAGTACAAAGGGCCCATCCGTTGATGAAAATAGTTTTTTTGTAAGTGGAGTTATATTGGACATATGAAGGTTACCTTCATTTTTTGAAATGAATTGGTATGTCCATTCTTCCGTAATACGATAGAGCATTTTAAAGCAAGTTTAACGATCTGTAACATGAAGGCATTGAAGGTTACAAAAAGTAAAGAAAGGCGATCATACTCACGGTTTTGATAGTAATTGAAACATACGTATTGTAAACAGTGGTGGAAGGCGTAATACTTACCGTTTACTTCACTGTGAATAAACACTTTTCGAAGGGCATTTCAATAGCTTGCAGCATAAGTTAAACATGATAAGATTAGTATTGAAAAATCGGTTCGAATACGTTTGGTTAGGCTGTCTTTTGTGTCGTTCATTTTATAAGTACTGAGCTGCGGATTCCTGAGGACAGCTCACAAAATTGTTGAACTATGGAAGATTATCATTGTGAATTTGAATCAAAAGGTAATTAAATTCCATTAGATTGTAAACAGATCTCAATGTTTCATTTTAGATAATAAGATTAAATACTCTTTACAAAACTACACGAATGGATACATACCTTTCTGTTATTATTATTTCATAAAGAATTATAATTGCAATTATATAGTTCATTACGATAAAAAATATTTCTCAGAAAATTCTAAATATTAAATTAAAGAATCAAGTAAAACATTTTTAATAATTACGAATATGAAAAATACTTGAACATTCCAATAGAAAGATGTCTAAACAGGAGTTAGAAAAGTCAAACATTCAATTTCAATTCCAGAATTCATCTATAAGAGGTAAAATGTTTCGAAAGCTTTAATTACAGTCTCTAATGCAAGCAGTTGGACAGTATTTCAATTTTTAAGAAAATTGATGAAAGTCAACCATTTTGAAGTGGTCAGAATCTTTGTCGTTTGAGCAATAAGTGAATAACAAATAACTGCATAAATTCCAGGCTTAAAAACTTATGGATTAAATCCTATGCAGACTCGTTTATGAGCGAGTTACTAAATAATAATCCACACTAAGTAATCATTTTAAAACTTAAACGATTACATCTCGCGAACTTTCGAAGATATCAGAAGCGTGAAAAGTATGTGGTTTATCAAAAACACTTCTAAAAGAACGGACGAAGCCAATAGAAATCTTTGTTGAAGTAAGCAAGTTCTAAAGTTCTAAGCAACGCGATGGCCCTTATCTGCCTATGTTTCATAGCAAGTAAGTTCTGAATTTCTATGAAATCCGATGGAATTCCTCACTACTAACGTTTCAAAGTAAGTTCTAAAATTCTCAGTTCTACGTTTAAAACTATATGTGTTCTATATATCTAAGTAAAGTGATGGTTCCTATTAGTTGTGACGGAAACCTATATATAGTAAGTCAGGGAAGCTCGAAGGGGTTAATTATCTAAATGCTTTAAAGTGTAAAACGTACTTTAATATAAAGCGATCTATCGTTCCAAGGTATCCGCTCACGTACAACTTTTATTGGGCGCCAGCTGCTCAGAAAGTAGCAAAGGGATAGACTACACGACCCCGGGAACCCTGGGGCGGAACAACCCTTGAAACTTCGAAATGCTCCTCCTCTCGAGTATGCCTAGCCAAGTACACACACTCAGATCGCGAGATACTGAAGTCACGGCATGTTTATTTATGGTCTCGACGTGGGTTTAACTAACAAGGATTACGGGAAACTACGCAACACGCCGCGAATTACTGGGTATCATAACTCGCTTCACGATGTAAGATACAATAAACAATATGCGACACAAGAAATGGGACGCTTTAACGAATAAGCTCTCACGTTCTCTTCTTCAGGTTCCTTGAATTCGCTGGTGGTCCTCGGGTCTCCTGGATCCTCCTCGGGGCTCCTTGGTGGAGTGGGCTGTAGGCTTCAGTATTGTTCGGATCCATCGATCAGTGGACTTCGGCGATTTCCTCTTCTCGCCTTCTTGGGTGTCCCTGAGGGGATCCTCCTGATCATTTAAATTGCGTAGCGCCGCGCGCGCCGCGCTCCCACCTGCAGGGCCGCTGGACATTTGACTTCCCTTTAGGGGGTTAAGGATGGTTGAGGACCTTCTCACATCCCAGAGCATTATAAAGCACAGAACCAGATAAGCATAATGCGATTAATAAAGCTTTACAACCTTCTAACTTACTTTGAACTGTTTATATGAAATGCGGTTTATATGATATTGCGGTGCATGAAGCGTGACAAATTAAATGCATCGGCACCTGGACATCTAGAAACGCTATCCCCGGGCAAGAAATTGTAGGGTTTACACTCAATTCATGTGCAGAAGCAGATAAACATAATGCGATGCCATGAATATTACATCTTGTCATGAAATATAGAAGTAAGATGCGCAGCCGCGTTTTACGAAGCATTAGAACTCTATTGCTTCTAAACCTTCAGATATAGAAACGATATTCCGTAGCAAGGAAGTGATGCATTTACATTCATTTGAAGTGTAGAGGAAATATACATAACGCCATGCATTGAAATTACATCTTATCATGTGACACAGAACTGATATGCGATATCGCGTTTTATAAATAGTTAGAAATCTATTGCTTCGAAGCGTAGACATCTAGAAACGCTATTCCGTCGCAAGGAAGTGTGGCATTTACATTCTTTTGAAGTCTAGACAAGGTATACATAACACTTCGTAATGAATATTATATCTTACCATCAAACATAGAAAAGAGCTGCGATATCGCGCCTTAAGAAGCATTACAACTCTATTGCTTCGATACGTAGACATCTGCAAACGACATTTCCTAGCATGGAAGAGTCGCATTTACATTCTTTTGAAGTGAATACGAGGTATACATGACACTTCGCATTGAATATTATATCCTATTATGAAACACAGAAATGAGATGCGAGATCTCGTTTTAAGATGCATTAGAACTCTATTACTTCGAATCGTAGACATCTGGAAACGCTATTTCCTAGCAAGGCAGTGTCGCATTTACATTCCTTTGAAAGGAATAAGAGGTATACATGACGCTTCGCGATGGATATTATATCTTATCAAAAAACATAGAACTACAATGCGACATCTCTTAATAAGAAGCATTAGAACTCTATTGCTTCCATACGTAGAAATCTGACATCGCTATTTCCTAGCAAGGAAGTGTCGGGTTCTCATTCTTTTGAAGTGAATACGAGGTATTCATAACACTCCACAATGAATATTATATCTTATCATGAAACATAGAAATGAGATGCGATATCGCGTTTTAACAAGCACTAGAACTGTATTGCTACGATACATAGACATTTGCCAACGCTATTTCCTAGCAAGGAAGTGTCGCATTTACATTCATTTGAAGTGTATGCGATGTATACATGACACTTCGTCATGAATATTATATCTTATCATGAAACATAGAAATGAAATGCGATATCGCGTTTTAAGAAGTTTTAGAACTCTATTGCGTCGATACGTAGATAGCTGCAAACGCTAATTCCTAGGAAGGAAGTGTCGCATTTACATTCTTTTTAAGTGAATACGAGGTATCCATATTACTCCACAATGAATATTGTACCTTTTCACGAAATTAGAATTGAGTTGCGATATCGCGATTTAAGAAGCATTAGAAGTCAATTGTTTCGATACGAAGATATCTGCAAACGTTATTTCCTAGCAAGGAAGAGTCGCATTTACATTCTTTTGAAGTGAATACGAGGTGTACATAACACTCCACAGTGAATACTATATATTATCATGAAACATAGAAATGAGATGCGATATGACGATCTAAGAAGCGTTAGAATTCTATTGCTTCGATACGTAGACATCTGCAAACGCTATTTACCAGGAAGGAAGTGTCGCATTTACATTCGTTTGAAGTGAAGACGAGGATTACAAAACACTTCGCAATGAATATTGTATCTTATCATGAAACATAAAAATGAGATGCGATATCGCGTTTTAAGAAGCATTAGAATTCTATTGCTTCAATACGTAGACATCTGCAAACGCTACTTCCTAGCACGGAAGTGTCGCATTTAAATTCTTTTGAAGTGAATACGAGTCGCATCTGACTTCTATGTTTCATGATAAGATATAATATTCATTGCGAAGTGTTATGTATACCTCGTATTCACATCAAAGTAATGTAAATGCGACACATGCATGCAAGGAAATAGCGTTTGCGGATGTCTACGTATCGTAGCAATAGAGTTCTAATGCTTCTTAAAACGAGATGTCGCATTTCATTTCTATGTTTCGTAATAAGATGTAATATTCATTGTGGAGTGTTATGTATACCTCGTACTCACTTCAAAAGGATGTAAGTGCGACACTTGCTTGCTAGGAAATATTGTTTGCAGATGTCTATGTATCGTAGCAATGGAGTTCTTGTGCTTCTTAAATCATGATATCGCATCTCATTCCTATGTTTCGTGATAAGGTATAATACTCATTGCGAAGTGTCATGTATATCTCGTATTCACTTCAACAGAATTTAAATGTGACACTTCCGTGCTAGGAAATAGCGTTTGCAGATGTCTACGAATCGTAGCAAAAGAGTTCTAATGCTTCTTAAAACGCGATATCGCATCTCACTTCTATGTTCCATGATAAGATATAATATACATTGCGAAGTGTCATGTATACCTCGTATTCACTTCAAAAGAATGTAAATGCGACACTTCCATGCTAGGAAATAGCGTTTGCAGATGTCTACGTATCGTAGCAATAGAGTACTAATGCTTCTTAAAACGAGATGTCGCATTTCATTTCTATGTTTCGTAATAAGATGTAATATTCATTGTGGAGTGTTATGTATACCTCGTACTCACTTCAAAAGGATGTAAGTGCGACACTTGCTTGCTAGGAAATATTGTTTGCAGATGTCTATGTATCGTAGCAATGGAGTTCTTGTGCTTCTTAAATCATGATATCGCATCTCATTCCTATGTTTCGTGATAAGGTATAATACTCATTGCGAAGTGTCATGTATATCTCGTATTCACTTCAACAGAATTTAAATGTGACACTTCCGTGCTAGGAAATAGCGTTTGCAGATGTCTACGAATCGTAGCAAAAGAGTTCTAATGCTTCTTAAAACGCGATATCGCATCTCACTTC
This sequence comes from Xylocopa sonorina, assembly GCF_050948175.1. NCBI lineage: Eukaryota > Metazoa > Arthropoda > Insecta > Hymenoptera > Apidae > Xylocopa > Xylocopa sonorina. The sequence continues at coordinate 589,471 of NW_027490157.1, forward strand.
TATGTTCCATGATAAGATATAATATACATTGCGAAGTGTCATGTATACCTCGTATTCGCTTCAAAAGAATGTAAATGCGACACTTCCATGCTAGGAAATAGCGTTTGCAGATGTCTACGTATCGTAGCAATAGAGTACTAATGCTTCTTAAAACGAGATGTCGCATTTCATTTCTATGTTTTGTAATAAGGTGTAATATTCATTGTGGAGTGTTATGTATACCTCGTATTCACTTCAAAAGGATGTAAGTGCGACACTTCCTTGCTAGGAAATATTGTTTGCAGATGTCTACGTATCGTAGCAATAGAGCTCTAATTCATCTCATGCGAAATGTCAATTACAGCTCGCATACACTTCAAATGAATGTAAGTGCGACACTTCCTACCTAGGAAATAGCTTTTGCAGATGTCTATGTATTGTAGCAATAGTGTTCTAAAGCTTTTTAAAACGGGATATTGCATCTCATTTCTATGTTTCATGATAAGATATAATAATCATTGTGGAGAGTTATGTATACCACGTCTTCACTTCAAAAGAATGTAAATACGACACTTCCTTGCTATTAAATAGAGTTTGCAGATGTCTACGTATCGCAGCAATAAAGTTCTAATGCTTTCTAAATCTCGATAGGGCATCTCATTTGTATGTTTCGTGATAAGATATAATATCCATTGCGAAGTGTCATGTATACCTCGTATTTACTTCAAAAGAATGTGAATGCGACACCTCCTTGCTAGGAAATAGCGTATCCAGATGTCTACGTATAGTAGCAATAGACTTCTAATGCTTTCCAAATCTCGATAGCGCATCTCATTCCCATGTTTCGTGATAAGATATAATATCCATTGCGAAGTGTCATGTATACCTCGAATTCACTTCAAAAGAATCTAAATGCGACATTTCCATGCTGGGAAATAGCCCTTGCAGATATCTCCGCATTGAGGCAATAGAGTCCTAATGCTTCTTAAAACGAGATGTCGCATTTCATTTCTATGTTTCGTGATATGATATAATATTCATTGCGAAGTGTGATGCATACCTCCTATTCACTCCAAACGAATGTAAATGCGACACTTCCTTGCTAGGAAATAGCGTTTGCAGATGTCTCCGCATCGATGCCATAGAGTTCTAATGCTTCTTAAAACGCGATATCGCATTTCTCTTCTATGTTTCATGATAAGATATAATATTCATTGCGAAGTGTCATGTATACCTCGCATTCGCTACAAAAGAATGAAAATCCGACTATTCCTTGCTAGGAAATAGCGTTTGCAGTTGTCTCCGCATCGAGGCCATAGAGATCTAATGCTACTTAAATCGCGATATCGCATCTCATTTCTATGTTTCGTGATAAGATATAATGTTCATTGCGAAGTGTCATGAATACCTCGTATTCACTTCAAAAGAATGTAAATGCGACTATTGCTTGCTAGGAAATAGCGTTTGCAGATGTCTCCGCATCGAGGCCATACAGTTCTAATGCTGCTTGAAACGCGATATCGCATCTCTCCTCTATGTTTCTTGATAAGATATAAAATTCATTGCGAAATGTCATGTATACCTCGCAAACACTCCAAAATATTGTAAATGCGACACTTCCTTTCTAGGAAATAGCGTATTCAGATGTCCACGTATCGTAGCAATAGAGTTCTAATGCTACTTAAATCGCGATATCGCAACCCATTTCTACGTTTCGTGATAAGATACAATGTTCATTGCGAAGTGTCATGTGTACCTCGCATTCACTTCAAAAGAATGTAAATGCGAATCTTCCTTGCTAGGAAATAGCGTTTGCAGATGTCTACGTATCGTAGCAATAGAGTTCTAATACTACTTAAATCGCGATATCGCATCTCATTTGTATGTTACGTGATAAGATATAATATTCATTGCGAAGTGTCATGTATACCTCGTATTCACTTCAAAAGAATGTAAATGCGACTATTGCTTGCTACGAAATAGCGTATTCAGATGTCTACGTATCGTAGCAATATAGTTCTAATGCTACTTAAATCGCGATATCGCATCTCATTTCTATGTTTCGTGAAAAGGTATAATGTTCATTGCGAAGTGTCATGTATACCTCGTATTCACTTCAAAAGAATGTAAATGCGATTATTGCTTGCTAGGAAATAGCGTTTGCAGATGTCTACGTATCGTAGCAATAGCGTTCTAATGCTTCTTATATCGCCATATCACATCTCATTTACATGTTTCGTGATAAGATATAATAATCATTGCGAAGTGTCATGTATACCTCGTATTCACTTCAAAAGAATGTAAATCCGACTATTCCTTGCTAGGAAATAGCGTTTGCAGTTGTCTCCGCATCGAGGCCATAGAGATCTAATGCTACTTAAATCGCGATATCGCATCTCATTTCTATGTTTCGTGATAAGATATAATATTCATTGCGAAGTGCCATGTACACCTCGTATTCACTTCAAAAGAATGTAAATGCGACACTTCCATGCTAGGAAATAGCGTCTGCAGATGTCTACACGTCGAGGCAATAGAGTTCTAATGCTTCTTAGATCGCGATATCGCATCTCATGTATATGTTTCGTGATAAGATATAATATACATTGCGAAGTGTCATGTATACCTCGTATTCACATCAATAGAATGTAAATGCGACACTTCCTTGCTAGGAAATAGCGTATTCAGATGTCTACGTATCGTAGCAATAGAGTTCTAATGCTACTTAAATCGCGATATCGCATCTTATTTCTATGCTTCATGATAAGATATAATATTCATTGCGAAGTGTCATGTATACCTCGTATTCACTACAAACGAATGTAAATGCGACACTTCCTTGCTAGGAAATAGCGTATTCAGATGTCTACGTATCGTAGCAATAGAGTTCTAATGCTACTTAAATCGCGATGTCGCATCTCATTTATATGTTTCGTGATAAGATATAATATTCATTGCGAAGTGTCATGTACACCTCGTATTCACTTCAAAAGAATGAAAATGCGACTATTGCTTGCTAGGAAATAGCGTTTGCAGATGTCTCCGTATCGTAGCATTAGTGTTCTAATGCTACTTAAACCGCGATATCGCATCTCATTTATTTGTTTCGTGATAAGATATAATATTCATTGCGAAGTGTCATGTGTACCTCGTATTCTCTTCAAAAGAATGTAAATGCGAATCTTCCTTGAAAGGAAATAGCGCTTGCAGATGTCTACGTATCGTTGCAATAGAGTTCTAATGCCTCCCAAAACGCGATATCGCAACTCATTTATATGTTTCGTGATAAGATATAATATTCATTGCGAAGTGTCGTGTACACCTCGTATTCACTTCAAAAGAATGAAAATGCGACTATTGCTTGCTAGGAAACAGCGCTTGCAGATGTCTCCGTATCGTAGCATTAGAGTTCTAATGCAACTTAAAACGCGATATCGCATCACTCTTCTATGTTTCGTGATAAGATATAATGTTCTTTGCGAAGTGTCATGCATACCTCGTATTCACTTCAAAAGAATGTAAATGCGAATCTTCCTTGCTCGGAAATAGCGTTTGCAGATGTCTCCGCATCGAGGCCATAGAGTTTTAATGCTTCTTAGAACGCGATATCGCATCTCTCTTCTATGTTTCATGATAAGATATAATATTCACTGCGAAGTGTCATGTGTACCTCGTATTCACTCCAAACGAATGTAAATGCGACATTTCTTTGCTAGGAAATGGCGCATTCAGATGTCTTCGTATCGTAGTAATAGCGTTCTAATGCTACTTATATCGCGATATCACATCTCATTTATATGTTTCGTGATAATATATAATAATCATTGCGAAGTGTCATGCATACCTCGTATTCACTTCAAAAGAATGTAAGTGCGACACTTCCATGCTAGGAAATAGCGTTTGCAGATGTCTCCGCATCGGGGCCATAGAGTTCTAATGATTCTTAAAACGCGATATCGCATCTCTCTTCTATGTTTCATGATAAGATATAATATTCATTGCGAAGTGTCATGTATACCTCGTGTTCACTTCAAAAGAATGTAAATGCGACTATTGCTCGTTAGGAAATAGCGTTTGCAGATGTCTACGAATCGTAGCAATAGAGTTCTAATGCTACATAAATCGCGATATCGCATCTCATTTATATGTTTCGAGATAAGACATAATATTCATTGCGAAGTGTCATGTATACTTCGTATTCACTTCAAAACAACGTAAATGCGGCACTTTCATGCTAGGAAATAGCGTTTGCAGATGCCTCCGCATCGAGGCCATAGCGTTCTAATGCTTCTTAAAACGCGATATCGCATATCTCTTCTATGTTTCATGATAAGATATAATATTCATTGCGAAGTGTCATGTATACCTCGTATTCACTTCAAAAGAATGTAAATGCGACCATTGCTTGCTAGGAAATAGAGTTTGCAGATGTCTACGTATCGTAGCAATAGAGTTATAATGCTACATAAATCGCGATATCGCATCTCAATTATATGTTTCGTGATAAGATATAATATTCATTGCGAAGTGTCATGTATACACCGCATTCACTTCAAAAGAATGTAAGTGCGACACTTCCATGCTAGGAAATAGCGTTTGCAGATGTCTCCGCATCGAGGCCATAGAGTTCTAATGCTTCTTAAAACGCGATATCGCATCTCATTTCTATGCTTCGTGATAAGATATAATATTCATTGCGAAGTGTCATGTATACCTCGTATTCACTTCAAAAGAATGTAAGTGCGACACTTCCATGCTAGGGAATAGCGTTTGCAGATGTCTCCGCATCGAGGCCATAGAGTTTTAACGCTTCTTACAACGCGATATCACAACTCTCTTCTATGTTTCATGATAAGATATAATATTCATTCCGAAGTGTCATGTATACCTCGTATTCACTCCAAACGAATGTAAATGCGACACTTCCTTGCTGGGAAATAGCGTATTCAAATGTCTACGTATCGTAGCAATAGTGTTCTAATGCTACTTAAATCGCGATATCGCATCTCATTTCCATGTTTCGCGATAAGATATAATATTCATTGCGAAGTGTCATGCATATCTCGTATTCACTTCAAAAGAATGTAAGTGCGAAACTTCCATGCTAGGAAATAGCGTTTGCAGATGTCTCCACATCGAGGCCATAGAGTTCTAATGCTTCTTAAAACGCGATATCGCAACTATCTTCTATGTTTCATGATAAGATATAACATTGATTGCGAAGTGACATATATACCTCGTATTCACTTCAAAAGAATGTAAATGCGACTATTGCCTGCTAGGAAATAGCGTTTGCAGATGTCTACGCATCGTAGCAATAGAGTTCTAATGCTTCTTAAAACGAGATGTCGCATTTCATTCCTATATTTCGTGATAAGATATAATGCTCATTGCGAAGTGTCATGTATACCTAGTATTCACTTCAAAAGAATGTAAATGCGACTATTCCTTGCTAGGAAATAGCGTTTGCAGATGCCTACGTATCGTAGCAATAGAGTTGTAGTGCTTCTCAAAACGCGATATCGCATCTCATTTCTATGCCTCATGATAAGATATAATATTCATTCCGAAGTGTCATGTATACCTCGTATTCACTCCAAACGAATGTAAATGCGACACTTCCATGCTAGGAAATAGCGTTTGCAGATGTTTCCGCATCGAGGCCATAGAGCTGTTATGCTTCTTAAAACGCGATATCGCACCTCACTTCTGTGTTTCATGATAAGATATAATATTCATTGTGAAGTGTCATGTATACCTCGTATTCACTTCAAAAGAATTTAAATGCGGCTACTCCTTGCTTGGAAATAGCGTTTCTAGATGCCTACGTATCGTAGCAATAGGGTTGTAGTGCTTCTCAAAACGCGATATCGCATCTCATTTCTATGCTTCATGATAAGATATAATATTCATTGCGAAGTGTCATGTATATCTCGTATTCACTCCAAACGAATGTAAATGCGACACTTCCTTGCTAGGAAATAGATTTTGCAGATGTCTACATATCGAAGTAATAGAGTTCTAATGCTTCTTAAAACGCGATTTCGCATCTCACTTCTATGTTTCATGATAAGGTATAATATTCATTGCGAATTGTCATGTATACCTCGTATTCACTTCAAATGAATGTAAATGCGACTATGCCTTGCTAGGAAATAGCGTTTGCAGATGTCTACGTATCGAGGCAATAGAGTTCTAATGCTTCTTAAAATGCGATATCGCATCTCATTTCTATGTTTCATGATAAGATATAATGTCCATTGCGAAGTGTCACTTATTCCTCGTATTCACTACAAATGAATGTAAATGCGACACTTCCTTGCTAGCAAATAGCGTTTGCAGATGTCCGCGTATCGAGGCAATAGACTTCTAATGCTTCTTAAAACGTGATGTCGCATCATATTTCTATGTTTCATGATAAGACATAATATCCATTGCGAAATGTCATGTATACCTCGTATTCACTTCAAAAGAATGTAAAAGCGATACTTCCTTGCTAGGAAATAGCGTTTGCAGATGTCTACGTATCGAAGCAATAGAGTTATAATGTTCCTTATAACGGGATGTCGCATCGTATTTCTACGTTTTACGATAAGATATAATATTCATTGCGAAGCGTCATGTATACATCGTATTCCTTTCAAAAGAATGTAAATGCGACACTTCCTTGCTAGGTAATAGCGTTTGCAAATGTCTACGTATCGAAGCAATAGAGTTCTAAATATTCCTAAAACACCATATCGCATCTCATTTCTATGTTTCGTGATAAGATCTATTATTCATTACGAAGTATCACTTATACCTCGTATTCACTTCAAATTAATGTAAATGCGACACTTCCTTGCTAGGAAATGGCGATTGCAGATGTCTTCGTATCGCAGAATTAGAGTTGTGGCACTTCTTAGATCGCGATATCGTATCTCACTTCTATGTTTCATGATAAGATACAATATTCATTGCGAAGTGTCATGTATACCTCGTATTCACTTCAAAGGAATGTAAATGCGAATCTTCCTTGCTAGGAAATAGCGTTTCCAGATATCTATGTATCGTAGCAATAGAGTTCTAATGCTTCTCAAAACGCGATATCGCATCTCATTTCCATGCTACGTGATAAGATATAATATTCATGGCGAAGTGTCATGTACACCTCGTATTCACTAAAAAAGAATGTAAATGCGACGCATCCATGCTAGGAAATAGCGTCTGCAGATGTCTACGCGTCGAGGCAATAGAGTTCTAATGCTTCTTAAAACGCGATATCGCATCTCAATTCTATGTCACATGATAAGATATAATGTTCATTGCGAAGTGTCACGTATACCTCGTATTCACTTCAAAAGAAGGTAAATGCGAATCTTCCTTGCTAGGAAATAGCGTTTGCAGATGTCTACGTATCGTAGCAATAGAGTTCTAATGCTCCTCAATACGCGATATCGCATCTCATTTCTCTATGCTTCATGATAAGATATAATATTCATTGCGAAGTGTCATGTATGCCTCGTATTCACTTCAAAGGAATGTAAGTGCGACACTTCCATGCTAGGGAATAGCGTTTGCAGATGTCTCCGCATCGAGGCCATAGATTTCTGATGCTTCTTAAAACGCGATATCGCATCTCTCTTCTATGTTTCATGATAAGATATAATATTCATTGCGAAGTGTCACGTATACCTCGTATTCACTTCAAAAGAAGGTGAATGCGAATCTTCCTTGCTAGGAAATAGCGTTTGCAGATGTCTACGTATCATAGCAATAGAGTTCTAATGCTCCGCAATACGCGATATCGCATCTCATTTCTATGCTTCATGATAAGATATAATATTCATTGCGAAGTGTCATGTATACCTCGTATTCACTTCAAAGGAATGTAAGTGCGACACTTCCATGCTAGCAAATAGCGTTTGCAGATGTCTCCGCATCGAGGCCATAGATTTCTAATGCTACTTAAATCGCGATATCGCATCTCGTTTCTATGTTTCGTGATAAGATATAATATTCAATGCGATTGGTCATGTATACCTTGTATTCACTTCAAAAGAATGTAAATGCGACACTTCCATGCTAGCAAATAGCGTCTGCAGATGTCTACGCGTCGAGGCAGTAAGGTTCTAATGCTTCTTAAAACGCGATATCGCATCTCACTTCTATGATTCATGATAAGATATAATATTCATTGCGAAGTGTCATGTATACCGCGTATTCTCTCCAAACGAATGTAAATGCGACACTTCCTTGCTAGGAAATGGCGTATTCAGATGCCTACGTATCGTAGCAATAGAGATCTAATGCTACTTAAATCTCGATATCCCATCTCATTTCTATGATTCATTATAAGATATAATATTCATTGCGATGTGTCACGTATACCTCGTATTCTCTCCAAACGAATGTAAATGCAACACTTCCTTGCCAGGAAATAGCTTATTCAGATCTCTACGTATCGTAGCAATAGAGTTCTAATGCTTCTTAAAACGCGATATCGCATCTCACTTCTATGTTTCATGGTAAGATATAATATTCATTGCGGAGTGTCATGTATACCTCGTATTCACTTCAGAAGAATGTAAGTGCAACACTTCCATGCTAGGAAATAGCGTTTGCAGATGTCTCCGCATCGAGGCCATAGAGTTCTAATGCTTCTTAAATTGCGATATCGCATCTCATTTATATGTTTCGTGATAAGATATAATATTCATTGCGAAGTGTCATGTATACCTCGTATTCACTTCAAAAGAATGTAAGTGCGACTCGTCCATGCTAGGAAATAGCGTTAGCAGATGTCTCCGCATCGAGGCCATAGAGTTCTAATGCTTCTTAAATTGCGATATCGCGTCTCTCTTCTATGTTTCATGATAAGATATAATATTCATTGCGAAGTGTCATGTATACCTCGTGTTCACTACAAAAGAACGTAAATGCGACACTTCCATGCTAGGAAATAGCGTCTGCAGATGTCTCCGCATCGAGGCCATAGATTTCTAATGCTTCTTAAAACGCGATATCGCATCTCTCTTCTATGTTTCATGATAAGATATAATATTCATTGCGAAGTGTCATGCATACCTCGTATTCACTCCAAACGAATGTAAATGCGACACTTCCTTGCTAGAAAATAGCGTTTGCAGATGCTTGAGTATCGTAGCAATAGGGTTCTAATGCGTCTTCGATCGCGATATCGCATCACATTTCTATGTTTCGTGATAAGTTGTAATATTCATTCCGGAGAGTCATGTATACCTCCAATTCACTTCAAAAGAATGTAAATGCGACACTTCCATACTAGGAAATAGCGTTTGCAGATATCTCCGCATCGAGGCAATAGGGTTCTAATGCTTCTTAAAACGCGATGTCGCATCTCACTTCTATGTTACGTGATAAGATATAATATTCATTGCGAAGTGTCATGTATACCTCGTATTCACTTCAAACGAATCTAAATGCGACTATACCTTGCTAAGAAATAGCGTTTGCAGATGCCTACGAATCGTAGCAATAGAGCTCTAATGCTTCTTAGATCGCGATATCGCATCTCATTTATATGTTTCGTGATAAGATATAATATTCATTGCGAAGAGTCATGTATACCTCGTATTCACTTCAAACGAATGTAAATGCGACTATACCTTGCTAAGAAATAGGGTTTGCAGATGCCTACGTATCGTAGCAATAGAGCTCTAGTGCTTCTTAGATCGCGATATCGCATCTCATTTCTATGTTTCGTGATATGTTATAATATTCATTGCGAAGTGACATGTACACCTCGTATTCACTACAAAATAATGTAAATGCGACTCTTCCATGCTAGGAAATAGCGTCTGCAGGTGTCTACTCGTCGAGGCAATATAGTTCTAATGCTTCTTAAAACGCGATATCGCATCTCAATTCTATGTCACATGAGAAGATATAATGTTCATTGCGAAGTGTCATGTATACCTCAAATTCACTTCAATCGAATGTAAATGCGACACTTCCATGCTAGGAAATAGCGTTTGCAGATATCTTCGCATCGAGGCAATAGGGTTCTAATGCTTCTTAAAACGCGATATCGCATCTCACTCCTATGTTTCATGATAAGATATAATGTTCATTGCGAAGGGTCATGTATACCTCGTATTCACTACAAAAGAATGTAAATGCGACACTTCCATGCTAGGATATAGCGTCTGCAGGTGTCTACGCGTCGAGGCAATAGTGTTCTGATGCTTCTCAAAACGCGATATCGCTACTCACTTCTGTGTTTCATGATAAGATATAATGTTCATTGCGAAGTGTCATGTATACCTCGTATTCACTTCAAAAGAACGTAAATGCGACTATTGCTTGCTAGGAATTAGCGTTTGCAGATGTCTACGTATCGTAGCAATAGAGTTCCAATGCTACATAAATCGCGATATCGCATCTCATTTATATGTTTCGTGATAAGAAATAATATTCATTGCGAAGTTTTATGTATACCTCGTATTCACTTCAAAAGAATGTAAGTGCGACTCTTCCATGCTAGGAAATAGCGTTAGCAGATGTCTCCGCATCGAGGCCATAGAGTTCTAATGCTTCTTAAATTGCGATATCGCATCTCTCTTCTATGTTTCATGGTAAGATATGATATTCATTGCGAAGTGTCATGTATACCTCGTATTCACTTCAAAAGAATGTAAAAGCGATACTTCCTTGCTAGGAAATAGCGTTTGCAGATGTCTACGTATCGAAGCAATAGAGTTATAATGTTCCTTATAACGGGATGTCGCATCGTATTTCTACGTTTTACGATAAGATATAATATTCATTGCGAAGCGTCATGTATACATCGTATTCCTTTCAAAAGAATGTAAATGCGACACTTCCTTGCTAGGTAATAGCGTTTGCAAATGTCTACGTATCGAAGCAATAGAGTTCTAAATATTCCTAAAACACCATATCGCATCTCATTTCTATGTTTCGTGATAAGATCTATTATTCATTACGAAGTATCACTTATACCTCGTATTCACTTCAAATTAATGTAAATGCGACACTTCCTTGCTAGGAAATGGCGATTGCAGATGTCTTCGTATCGCAGAATTAGAGTTGTGGCACTTCTTAGATCGCGATATCGTATCTCACTTCTATGTTTCATGATAAGATACAATATTCATTGCGAAGTGTCATGTATACATCGTATTCACTTCAAAGGAATGTAAATGCGAATCTTCCTTGCTAGGAAATAGCGTTTCCAGATATCTATGTATCGTAGCAATAGAGTTCTAATGCTTCTCAAAACGCGATATCGCATCTCATTTCCATGCTACGTGATAAGATATAATATTCATGGCGAAGTGTCATGTACACCTCGTATTCACTAAAAAAGAATGTAAATGCGACGCATCCATGCTAGGAAATAGCGTCTGCAGATGTCTACGCGTCGAGGCAATAGAGTTCTAATGCTTCTTAAAACGCGATATCGCATCTCAATTCTATGTCACATGATAAGATATAATGTTCATTGCGAAGTGTCACGTATACCTCGTATTCACTTCAAAAGAAGGTAAATGCGAATCTTCCTTGCTAGGAAATAGCGTTTGCAGATGTCTACGTATCGTAGCAATAGAGTTCTAATGCTCCTCAATACGCGATATCGCATCTCATTTCTCTATGCTTCATGATAAGATATAATATTCATTGCGAAGTGTCATGTATGCCTCGTATTCACTTCAAAGGAATGTAAGTGCGACACTTCCATGCTAGGGAATAGCGTTTGCAGATGTCTCCGCATCGAGGCCATAGATTTCTGATGCTTCTTAAAACGCGATATCGCATCTCTCTTCTATGTTTCATGATAAGATATAATATTCATTGCGAAGTGTCATGCATACCTCGTATTCACTCCAAACGAATGTAAATGCGACACTTCCTTGCTAGAAAATAGCGTTTGCAGATGCTTGAGTATCGTAGCAATAGGGTTCTAATGCGTCTTCGATCGCGATATCGCATCACATTTCTATGTTTCGTGATAAGTTGTAATATTCATTCCGGAGAGTCATGTATACCTCCAATTCACTTCAAAAGAATGTAAATGCGACACTTCCATACTAGGAAATAGCGTTTGCAGATATCTCCGCATCGAGGCAATAGGGTTCTAATGCTTCTTAAAACGCGATGTCGCATCTCACTTCTATGTTACGTGATAAGATATAATATTCATTGCGAAGTGTCATGTATACCTCGTATTCACTTCAAACGAATCTAAATGCGACTATACCTTGCTAAGAAATAGCGTTTGCAGATGCCTACGAATCGTAGCAATAGAGCTCTAATGCTTCTTAGATCGCGATATCGCATCTCATTTATATGTTTCGTGATAAGATATAATATTCATTGCGAAGTGTCATGTATACCTCGTATTCACTTCAAACGAATGTAAATGCGACTATACCTTGCTAAGAAATAGGGTTTGCAGATGCCTACGTATCGTAGCAATAGAGTTCTAGTGCTTCTTAGATCGCGATATCGCATCTCATTTCTATGTTTCGTGATATGTTATAATATTCATTGCGAAGTGACATGTACACCTCGTATTCACTACAAAATAATGTAAATGCGACTCTTCCATGCTAGGAAATAGCGTCTGCAGGTGTCTACTCGTCGAGGCAATATAGTTCTAATGCTTCTTAAAACGCGATATCGCATCTCAATTCTATGTCACATGAGAAGATATAATGTTCATTGCGAAGTGTCATGTATACCTCAAATTCACTTCAATCGAATGTAAATGCGACACTTCCATGCTAGGAAATAGCGTTTGCAGATATCTTCGCATCGAGGCAATAGGGTTCTAATGCTTCTTAAAACGCGATATCGCATCTCACTCCTATGTTTCATGATAAGATATAATGTTCATTGCGAAGGGTCATGTATACCTCGTATTCACTACAAAAGAATGTAAATGCGACACTTCCATGCTAGGATATAGCGTCTGCAGGTGTCTACGCGTCGAGGCAATAGTGTTCTGATGCTTCTCAAAACGCGATATCGCTACTCACTTCTGTGTTTCATGATAAGATATAATGTTCATTGCGAAGTGTCATGTATACCTCGTATTCACTTCAAAAGAACGTAAATGCGACTATTGCTTGCTAGGAATTAGCGTTTGCAGATGTCTACGTATCGTAGCAATAGAGTTCCAATGCTACATAAATCGCGATATCGCATCTCATTTATATGTTTCGTGATAAGAAATAATATTCATTGCGAAGTTTTATGTATACCTCGTATTCACTTCAAAAGAATGTAAGTGCGACTCTTCCATGCTAGGAAATAGCGTTAGCAGATGTCTCCGCATCGAGGCCATAGAGTTCTAATGATTCTTAAATTGCGATATCGCATCTCTCTTCTATGTTTCATGGTAAGATATGATATTCATTGCGAAGTGTCATGTATACCTTGTGTTCACTACAAAAGAACGCAAATGCGACACTTCCATGCTAGGAAATAGCGTCTGAAGATGTCTACGCTTCGAGGCAATAGAGTTCTAATGCTTCTTAAAACGCGATATCGCATCTCACTTCTATGTTTCATGATAAGATATAATGTTCATTGCGAAGTGTCATGTATACCTCGTATTCACTTCAAAAGATTGTAAATGCGACACTTCCATGCTAGCAAATAGCGTCTGCAGATGTCTAAGCGTCGAGGCAATAAGGTTCTAATGCTTCTTAAAACGCGATATCGCATCTCACTTCTATGATTCATGATATGATATAATATTCATTACGAAGTGTCATGTATACCTCGTATTCACTTCAAAGGAATGTAAATGCGACTATTGCTTGCTAGGAAATAGCGTTTGCAGATGTCTCCGCATCGAGGCCATAGAGTTCTAATGCTTCTGAAGACGCGATATCGCATCTCATTTCTATGTTTCGTAATAAGATATAATATTCATTGCGAGGTGTCATGTACACCTCGTATTCACTTCAAAGGAAAGTAAATGCGACTATTGCTTGCTTGGAAATAGCGTTTGCAGATGTCTCCGCATCGAGGCCATAGAGTTCTAATGCTTCTGAAAACGCGATATCGCATCTCATTTCTATGTTTTCTGATAAGATATAATATTCATTGCGAAGTGTCATGTACACCTCGTATTCACTTCAAAAGAGTGTAAATGCGAATCTTCCTTGCTCGGAAATAGCGTTTGCAGATGTCTCCGCATCGAGGCCATAGAGTTCTAATGCTTCTTGAAACGCGATATTGCATCTCTCTTCTATGTTTCATGATAAGATATAATATTCATTGCGAAGTGTCATGTATACCTCGCATTCACTCCAAACGAATGTAAATGCGACACTTCCTTGCTAGGAAATGGCGTATTCAGATGTCCACGCATCCTAGCAATAGAGTTGTAATGCTACTTAAATCGCGATATCGCAACTCATTCCTACGTTTCGTGATAAGATATAATGTTCATTGCGAAGTGTCATGTACACCTCGTATTCACTTCAAAAGAATGTAAGTGCCACACTTCCATGCTAGGAAATAGCGTTTGCTGATGTCTCCGCATCGATGCCATAGAGTTCTAATGCTTCTTAAAACGCGATATCGCATCTCTCTTCTATGTTTCATGATAAGTTATAATATTCATTCCGAAGTGTCATGTAAACCTCGAATTCACTTCAAAAGCATTTAATGCGACACATCCATGCTAGGAAATAGCGTATTCAGATGTCTACGTATCGTAGCAATAGAGTTCTGATGCTTCTCAAAACGCGATATAGCACCTCATTCCTATGTTTCATGATAAGATATAATATTCATTGCGAAGTGTCATGTATATCTCGTATTCACTTCAAACGAATGTAAATGCGACACTTCCATGCTGGGAAATAGCGTTTGCAGATGTCCACGTATCGTAGCAATAGAGTTCTAATGCTTCTTAGATCGCGATATCGCATCTCATTTCTATGTTTCGTGATAAGTTACAATATTCATTCCGAAGTGTCATGTACACCTCGTATTCACTTCAAAAGAAAGTAATGCGACTATTGCTTGCTAGGAAATAGCGTTTGCAGATGTCTCCGCATCGAAGCCATAGGCTTCTAATGCTTCTGAAAACGCGATATCGCATCTCATTTCTATGTTTCCTGATAAGATATAATATTCATTGCGAAGTGTCATGTACACCTCGTATTCACTTCAAAAGAAAGTAAATGCGACTATTGCTTGCTAGGGAATAGCGTTTGCAGATGTCTACGTATCGTAGCAATATAGTTCTAATGCTACTTAGATCGCGATATCGCATCACTCTTCTATGTTCCGTGATAAGATATAATGTTCTTTGCGAAGTGTCATGTATACCTCGTATTCTCTTCAAAAGAATGTAAATGCGAATCTTCCTTGCTCGGACATAGCGTTCGCAGATGTCTACGTATCGTAGCAATAGAGTTCTAATGCTTCTCAAAAGGCGATATCGCATCTCATTTCTATGCTTCATGATAAGATACAATATTCATTGCGAAGTGTCATGTATACCTCGTCCTCACTCCAAACGAATGTCAATGCGACACTTCCTTGCTAGGAAATAGCGTATTCAGATGTCTACGTATCGTAGCAATAGAGTTCTAATGCTTCTCAAAACGCGATATCGCATCTTATTCCTATGCTTCATGATAAGATATAATACTCATTGCGAAGTGTCATGTATACCTCGTATTCACTCCAAACGAATGTAAATGCGACACTTCCTTGCTAGGAAATAGCGTATTCAGATGTCTACGTATCGTAGCAATAGATTTCTAATGCTACTTAAATTGCGATATCGCATCTCATTTCTATGTTTCGTGATAAGATATAATATTCATTGCGAAGTGTCATGTACACCTCGTATTCACTTCAAAAGAATGTAAATGCGACACTTCGAGGCTAGGAAATAGCGTCTGCAGATGTGTCCGCATCGAGGCCATAGAGTTCTAATGCTTCTTAAAACGCGATATCGCAACTCTCTTCTACGTTTCATGATTAGATATAATATTCATTGCGAAGTGTCATGTATACCTCGTATTCTCTACAAAAGAATGTAAATGCGAATCTTCCTTGCAAGGAAATAGCGCTTGCAGATGTCTCCGCATCGAGGCCATAGAGTTTTAATGCTTCTTAAAACGCGATATCGCATCTCTCTTCTACGTTTCATGATAAGATATAATATTCATTGCGAAGTGTCATGTATACCTCGTATTCTCTACAAAAGAATGTAAATGCGAATCTTCCTTGCAAGGAAATAGCGCTTGCAGATGTCTCCGCATCGAGGCCATAGAGTTTTAATGCTTCTTAAAACGCGATATCGCATCTCATTTCTATGTTTCATTATAAGATATAATATTCACTGCGAAGTGTCATGTATACCTCGTATTCACATCAAAAGAATATAAATGCGACTATTCCTTGCTAGGGCATAGCGTTTGCAGATGCCTACGTATCGTAGCAATAGAGTTCTAATGCTTCTTAGATCGCGATATAGCATCCCATTTTTATGTTTCGTGATAAGTTATAATATTCATTCCGAAGTGTCATGTAAACCTCGAATTCATTTCAAAAGAATGTAAATGCGACTATTGCTTGCTAGGAAATAGCGTTTGCAGATGTTTACGTATCGTAGCAATAGAGTTCTAATGCTTCTCAAAACGCGATATCGCATCTTATTCCTATGCTTCATGATAAGATATTATATTCATTGCGAAGTGTCATGTATACCTCGTATTCACTCCAAACGAATGTAAATGCGACACTTCCTTGCTAGGAAATAGCGTATTCAGATGTCTACGTATCGTAGCAATAGATTTCTAATGCTACTTAAATTGCGATATCGCATCTCATTTCTATGCTTCATGATAAGATATAATATTCATTGCGAAGTGTCTTGTATACCTCGTATTCACTTCAAAAGAATGTAAATGCGACACTTCCATGCTAGCAAATAGCATCTGCAGATGTCTACGCGTCGAGGCAGTAAGTTTCTAATGCTTCTTAAATTGCGATATCGCATCTCTCTTCTATGTTTCATGGTAAGATATGATATTCATTGCGAAGTGTCATGTATACCTTGTGTTCACTACAAAAGAACGCAAATGCGACACTTCCATGCTAGGAAATAGCGTCTGCAGATGTCTACGCTTCGAGGCAATAGAGTTCTAATGCTTCTTAAAACGCGATATCGCATCTCACTTCTATGTTTCATGATAAGATATAATGTTCATTGCGAAGTGTCATGTATACCTCGTTTTCACTTCAAAAGATTGTAAATGCGACACTTCCATGCTAGCAAATAGCGTCTGCAGATGTCTAAGCGTCGAGGCAATAAGGTTCTAATGCTTCTTAAAACGCGATATCGCATCTCACTTCTATGATTCATGATATGATATAATATTCATTACGAAGTGTCATGTATACCTCGTATTCACTTCAAAGGAATGTAAATGCGACTATTGCTTGCTAGGAAATAGCGTTTGCAAATGTCTCCGCATCGAGGCCATAGAGTTCTAATGCTTCTGAAGACGCGATATCGCATCTCATTTCTATATTTCGTGATAAGATATAATATTCATTGCGAGGTGTCATGTACACCTCGTATTCACTTCAAAGGAAAGTAAATGCGACTATTGCTTGCTTGGAAATAGCGTTTGCAGATGTCTCCGCATCGAGGCCATAGAGTTCTAATGCTTCTGAAAACGCGATATCGCATCTCATTTCTATGTTTTCTGATAAGATATAATATTCATTGCGAAGTGTCATGTACACCTCGTATTCACTTCAAAAGAGTGTAAATGCGAATCTTCCTTGCTCGGAAATAGCGTTTGCAGATGTCTCCGCATCGAGGCCATAGAGTTCTAATGCTTCTTGAAACGCGATATTGCATCTCTCTTCTATGTTTCATGATAAGATATAATATTCATTGCGAAGTGTCATGTATACCCCGCATTCACTCCAAACGAATGTAAATGCGACACTTCCTTGCTAGGAAATGGCGTATTCAGATGTCCACGCATCCTAGCAATAGAGTTGTAATGCTACTTAAATCGCGATATCGCAACTCATTTCTACGTTTCGTGATAAGATATAATGTTCATTGCGAAGTGTCATGTACACCTCGTATTCACTTCAAAAGAATGTAAATGCGACACTTCGAGGCTAGGAAATAGCGTCTGCAGATGTGTCCGCATCGAGGCCATAGAGTTCTAATGCTTCTTAAAACGCGATATCGCATCTCACTTCTATGTTTCATGATAGGATATAATATTCATTGCGAAGTGTCATGTATACCTCGTATTCACTTCAAAAGAATGTAAGTGCCACACTTCCATGCTAGGAAATAGCGTTTGCTGATGTCTCCGCATCGATGCCATAGAGTTCTAATGCTTCTTAAAACGCGATATCGCATCTCTCTTCTATGTTTCATGATAAGTTATAATATTCATTCCGAAGTGTCATGTAAACCTCGAATTCACTTCAAAAGCATTTAATGCGACACATCCATGCTAGGAAATAGCGTATTCAGATGTCTACGTATCGTAGCAATAGAGTTCTGATGCTTCTCAAAACGCGATATAGCACCTCATTCCTATGTTTCATGATAAGATATAATATTCATTGCGAAGTGTCATGTATATCCCGTATTCACTTCAAACGAATGTAAATGCGACACTTCCATGCTGGGAAATAGCGTTTGCAGATGTCCACGTATCGTAGCAATAGAGTTCTAATGCTTCTTAGATCGCGATATCGCATCTCATTTCTATGTTTCGTGATAAGTTACAATATTCATTCCGAAGTGTCATGTACACCTCGTATTCACTTCAAAAGAAAGTAAATGCGACTATTGCTTGCTAGGAACTAGCGTTTGCAGATGTCTCCGCATCGAGGCCATAGGCTTCTAATGCTTCTGAAAACGCGATATCGCATCTCATTTCTATGTTTCCTGATAAGATATAATATTCATTGCGAAGTGTCATGTACACCTCGTATTCACTTCAAAAGAAAGTAAATGCGACTATTGCTTGCTAGGGAATAGCCTTTGCAGATGTCTACGTATCGTAGCAATATAGTTCTAATGCTACTTAGATCGCGATATCGCATCACTCTTCTATGTTCCGTGATAAGATATAATATTCATTGCGAAGTGTCATGTATACCTCGTACTCACTCCAAACGAATGTCAATGCGACACTTCCATTCTAGGGAATAGCGTTTGCTGATGTCTCCGCATCGATGCCATAGTGTTCTAATGCTTCTTAGAACGCGATATCGCATCTCTCTTCCATGTTTCATGATAAGATATAATATTCATTGCGAAGTGTCATGTATACCTCGTATTCCCTCCAAACGAATGTCAATGAGACACTTCCTTGCTTGGAAATAGCGTATTCAGATGTCTACGTATCGTAGCAATAGATTTCTAATGCTACTTAAATTGCGATATCGCATCTCATATCTATGTTTCGTGATAAGATATAATATTCATTGCGAAGTGTCATGTACACCTCGTATTCACTTCAAAAGAATGTAAATGCGACACTTCGAGGCTAGGAAATAGCGTCTGCATATGTGTCCGCATCGAGGCCATAGAGTTCTAATGCTTCTTAAAACGCGATATCGCATCTCTCTTCTACGTTTCATGATAAGATATAATATTCATTGCGAAGTGTCATGTATACCTCGTATTCTCTACAAAAGAATGTAAATGCGAATCTTCCTTGCAAGGAAATAGCGCTTGCAGATGTCTCCGCATCGAGGCCATAGAGTTTTAATGCTTCTTAAAACGCGATATCGCATCTCATTTCTATGTTTCATTATAAGATATAATATTCACTGCGAAGTGTCATGTATACCTCGTATTCACATCAAAAGAATATAAATGCGACTATTCCTTGCTAGGGCATAGCGTTTGCAGATGCCTACGTATCGTAGCAATAGAGTTCTAATGCTTCTTAGATCGCGATATCGCATCCCATTTTTATGTTTCGTGATAAGTTATAATATTCATTCCGAAGTGTCATGTAAACCTCGAATTCATTTCAAAAGAATGTAAATGCGACTATTGCTTGCTAGGAAATAGCGTTTGCAGATGTCTACGTATCGTAGCAATAGAGTTCTAATGCTTCTCAAAACGCGATATCGCATCTTATTCCTATGCTTCATGATAAGATATTATATTCATTGCGAAGTGTCATGTATACCTCGTATTCACTCCAAACGAATGTAAATGCGACACTTCCTTGCTAGGAAATAGCGTATTCAGATGTCTACGTATCGTAGCAATAGATTTCTAATGCTACTTAAATTGCGATATCGCATCTCATTTCTATGCTTCATGATAAGATATAATATTCATTGCGAAGTGTCTTGTATACCTCGTATTCACTTCAAAAGAATGTAAATGCGACACTTCCATGCTAGCAGATAGCATCTGCAGATGTCTACGCGTCGAGGCAGTAAGTTTCTAATGCTTCTTAAAACGCGATATCGCATCTCACTTCTATGATTCATGATAAGATATAATATTCATTGCGAAGTGTCATGTATACCTCGTATTCACTTCAAAAGAATGTAAATGCGACTATTGCTTGCTAGGAAACAGAGTTTGCAGATGCCTACGTATCGTAGCAATAGAGTTCTAATGCTTCTTAGATCGCGATATCGCATCTCATTTCTATGTTTCGTGATAAACAATAATATTCATTCCGAAGTGTCATGTATACCTCGAATTCACTTCAAAAGGATGTAACTGCGACACTTCCATGCTAGGAAATAGCGTTTGCAGATATCTCCGCATAGAGGCAATAGGGTTCTAATGCTTCTTAAAACGCGATATCGCATCTCATTTCTATGTTTCCTGATAAGATATAATGTTTATTGCGAAGTGTCATGTATACCTCGTATTCGCTTCAAAAGATTGTAAATGCGACACTTCCATGCTAGCTAATAGCGTCTGCAGATGTCTACGCGTCGAGGCAATAAGGTTCTAATGCTTCTTAAAACGCGATATCGCATCTCACTTCTATGATTCATGATATGATATAATATTCATTGCGAAGTGTCATGTATACCTCGTATTCACTTCAAAGGAATGTAAATGCGACTATTGCTTGCTAGGAAATAGCGTTTGCAGATGTCTCCGCATCGAGGCCATAGAGTTCTAATGCTTCTGAAAACGCGATATCGCATTATCATTTCTATGTTTCGTGATAAGATATAATATTCATTGCGAGGTGTCATGTACACCTCGTATTCACTTCAAAAGAATGTAAATGCGACACTTCCTTGCTAGGAAATAGCGTATCCAGATGTCTACGTATCGTAGCAATAGAGTTCTAATGCTACTTAAATCGCGATATCGCATCTCACTTCTATGTTTCATGGTAAGATATAATATTCATTGCGGAGTGTCATGTATACCTCGTATTCACTTCAGAAGAATGTAAGTGCAACACTTCCATGCTAGGAAGTAGCGTTTGCAGATGTCTCCGCATCGAGGCCATAGACTACTAATGCTTCTTGAAACGCGAAATCGCATCCCTCTTCTGTGTTTCATGATAAGATATAAGATTCATTGCGAAGTGTCATGTATACCTCGCATTCACTACATAAGAATGAAAATGCGACACTTCCATGCTAGGAAATAGCGTCTGCAGGTCTCTACGCGTCGAGGCAATGGAGTTCTAATGCTTCTTAAAACGCGATATCGCATCTCACTTCTATGATTCATGATATGATATAATATTCATTGCGAAGTGTCATGTATACCTCGTATTCACTTCAAAGGAATGTAAATGCGACTATTGCTTGCTAGGAAATAGCGTCTGCAGATGTCTACGCGGCGAGGCAATAAGGTTCTAATGCTTCTTAAAACGCGATATCGCATCTCACTTCAATGGTTCATGATATGATATAATATTCATTGCGAAGTGTCATGTATACCTCGTATTCACTTCAAAGGAATGTAAATGCGACTATTGCTTGCTAGGAAATAGCGTTTGCAGATGCCTACGTATCGTAGCAATAGAGTTCTAATTCTTCTTAGATCGCGATATCGCATCTCATTTATATGTTTCGTGATAATCAATAACATTCATTCCGAAGTGTCATGTATACCTCGAATTCACTTCAAAAGAATGTAAATGCGACACTTCCATACTAGGAAATTGCGTTTGCAGATATCTCCGCATAGAGGCAATAGGGTTCTAATGCTTCTTATTACGCGATATCGCATCTCACATTTATGTTACATGATAAGATATAATATTCATTGCGAAGTGTCATGTATACCTCGTATTCTCTACAAAAGAATGTAAATGCGAATCTTCCTTGCAAGGAAATAGCGCTTGCAGATGTCTCCGCATCGAGGCCATAGAGTTTTAATGCTTCTTAAAACGCGATATCGCATCTCATTCCTATGTTTCATTATAAGATATAATATTCACTGCGAAGTGTCATGTATACCTCGTATTCACATCAAAAGAATGTAAATGCGACTATTGCTTGCTAGGGCATAGCGTTTGCAGATGCCTACGTATCGTAGCAGTAGAGTTCTAATGCTTCTTAGATCGCGATATCGCATCTCATTTTTATGTTTCGTGATAAGTTATAATATTCATTCCGAAGTGTCATGTAAACCTCGAATTCATTTCAAAAGAATGTAAATGCGACTATTCCTTGCTAGGAAATAGCGTTTGCAGATATCTCCACATCGAGGCAATAGGGTTCTAATGCTTCTTAAGGCGCGATATCGCATCTCATTTCTATGCTTCATGATAAGATATAATGTTCATTGCGAAGTGTCATGTATACCTCGTATTCACTTCAAAAGAATGTAAATGCGACTATTGCTTGCTAGGAAATAGCGTATTCAGATGTCTACGTATCGTAGCAATAGAGTTCTAATGCTACTTAAATCGCGATATCGCATCTCATTTATATATTTCGTGATAAGATATAATATTCATCGCGAAATGTCATGTATACCTCGTATTCACTTCAAAAGAATGCAAGTGCGACACTTCCATGCTAGGAAATGGCGTCTGCAGATGTCTATGCGTCGAGGCAATAGAGTTCTAATGCTTCTTAAAACGCGATATCGCATCTCACTTCTATGTTTCATGATAAGATGTAATATTCATTGCGAAGTGTCATGTACACCTCGTATTCACTTCAAAAGAATGTAAATGCGACACTTCGAAGCTAGGAAATAGCGTCTGCAGATGTTTCCGCATCGAGGCCATAGATTTCTAATGCTTCTTAAAACGCGGTATAGCATCTCTCTTCTATGTTTCATGATAAGATATAGTATTCATTGCGAAGTGTCATGTATACCTCTTATTCACTCCAAACGAATGTAAATGCGACACTTCCTTGCTAGGAAATAGCGTATTCAGATGTCTACGTATCGAAGCAATAGAGTTCTAATGCTACTTAAATCGCGATATCGCATCTCATTTCTATGTTTCGTGATAAGATATAATGTTCATTGCGAAGTGTCATGTACACCTCGTATTCACTTCAAAAGAATGTAAATGCGACACTTCGAGGCTAGGAAATAGCGTCTGCAGATGTGTCCGCATCGAGGCCAAGGATTTCTAATGCTTCTTAAAACGCGATATCGCATCTCTCTTCTACGTTTCATGATAAGATATAATATTCATTGCGAAGTGTCATGTATACCTCGTATTCACTTCAAAGGAATGTAAGTGCCACTCTTCCATGCTAGGAAATAGCGTTTGCTGATGTCTCCGCATCGATGCCAGAGAGTTCTAATGCTTCTTAAAACGCGATATCGCATCTCTCTTCTATGTTTCATGATAAGTTATAATATTCATTCCGAAGTGTCATGTAAACCTCGAATTCACTTCAAAGAATGTAAGTGCGACTATTGCTTGCTAGGAAATAGCGTTTGCAGATGGCGACGTAACGTAGCAATAGAGTTCTGATGCTTCACAAAACGCGATATCGCATCTCATTTCTATGTTTCCTTATAAGATATAATATTCATTGCGAAGTGTCATGTACACCTCGTATTCACTTCAAAAGAACGTAAATGCGACACTTCCATGCTAGGAAATAGCGTCTGCAGATGTCTATGCATCGCGGCAATAGAGTTCTAATGCTTCTTAAAACGCGATATCGCATCTCACTTCTATGTTTCATGATAAGATATAATATTCATTGCGAAGTGTCATGTATACCTCTTATTCAATCCAAACGAATGTAAATGCGACACTTCCTTGCTAGGAAATAGCGTATTCAGATGTCTACGTATCGTAGCAGTAGAGCTCTAATGCTACTTAAATCGCGATATCGCAACTCATTTCTACGTTTCGTGATAAGATATAATATTCATTGCGAAGTGTCAGGTACACCTCGTATTCACTTCAAAAGAATGTAAATGCGACACTTCGAAGCTAGGAAATAGCGTTTGCAGATGTCTCCGCATCGAGGCCATAGAGTTCTAGTGCTTCTTGAAACGCGATATCGCATCTCTCTTCTATGTTTCATGATATGATATAATATTCATTGCGAAATGTCATGTATACCTCGCATTCATTCCAAACGAATGTAAATGCGACACATCCTTGCTAGGAAATGGCGTATTCAGATGTCCACGTATCGTAGCAATAGAGATCTAATGCTACTTAAATCGCGATGTCGCAACTCATTTCTACGTTTCGTGATAAGATATAATATTCATTGCGAAGTGCCATGTACACCTCGTATTCACTTCAAAAGAATGTAAGTGCGACACTTCGAAGCTAGGAAATAGCGTCTGCAGATGTGTCCGCATTGAGGCCATAGAGTTCTAATGCTTCTTAAAACGCGATATAGCATCTCTCTTCTATGTTTCATGATAAGATATAATATTCATTGCGAAGTGTCATGTATACCTCGCAATCACTCCAAACGAATGTAAATGCGACACTTCCTTGCTAGGAAATGGCGTATTCAGATGTCCACGTATCGTAGCAATAGAGTTCTAATGCTACTTAAATCGCGATATCGCAACTCATTTCTACGTTTCGTGATAAGATATAATATTCATTGCGAAGTGTCATGTACACCTCGTATTCACTTCAAAAGAATGTAAATGCGACACTTCGAAGCTAGGAAATAGCGTCTGCAGATGTGTCCGCATCGAGGCCATAGAGTTCTAATGCTTCTTAAAACGCGATATAGCATCTCTCTCCTATGTTTCATGACAAGATATAGTATTCATTGCGAAGTGTCATGTATACCTCTTATTCACTCCAAACGAATGTAAATGCGACACTTCCTTGCTAGGAAATAGCGTATTCAGATGTCTACGTATCGAAGCAATAGAGTTCTAATGCTACTTAAATCGCGATATCGCATCTCATTTCTATGTTTCGTGATAAGATATAATGTTCTTTGCGAAGTGTCATGTATACCTCGTATTCACTTCAAAAGAATGTAAATGCGACACTCCCATGCTATGAAATAGCGTCTGCAGATGTCTATGCATCGCGGCAATAGAGTTCTAATGCTTCTTAAAACGCGATATCGCATCTCACTTCTATGTTTCATGATAAGATATAATATTCATTGCGAAGTGTCATGTATACCTCTTATTCAATCCAAACGAATGTAAATGCGACACTTCCTCGCTAGGAAATGGCGTATTCAGATGTCTACGTATGGTAGCAATAGAGTTCTAATGCTACTTAAATCGCGATATCGCATTTCATTTCTATGTTTCGTGATAAGATATAATATTCATTGCGATGTGTCATGAATACCTCGTATTCACTTCAAAAGAATGTAAATGCGACTATTTCTTGCTAGGAAATAGCGTTTGCAGATGTCTCCGCATCGAGGCCACAGAGTTCTAGTGCTTCTTGAAACGCGATATCGCATCTCTCTTCTATGTTTCATGATATGATATAATATTCATTGCGAAGTGTCATGTATACTTCGCATTCACTCCAAACGAATGTAAATGCGACACTTCCTTGCTAGGAAATGGCGTATTCAGATGTCCACGTATCGTAGCAATAGAGTTCTAATGCTACTTAAATCGCGATATCGCAACTCATTTCTACGTTTCGTGATAAGATATAATATTCATTGCGAAGTGTCATGTAAACCTCGTATTCACTTCAAAAGAATGTAAATGCGACACTTCGAAGCTAGGAAATAGCGTCTGCAGATGTGTCCGCATCGAGGCCATACAGTTCTAATGCTTTTTAAAACGCGATATAGCATCTCTCTTCTATGTTTCATGATAAGATATAATATTCATTGCGAAGAGTCATGTATACCTCTTATTCACTCCAAACGAATGTAAATGCGACACTTCCTTGCTAGGAAATAGCGTATTCAGATGTCTACGTATCAAAGCAATAGAGTTCTAATGCTACTTAAATCGCGATATCGCAACTCATTTCTACGTTTCGTGATAAGATATAATATTCATTGCGAAGTGTCATGTAAACCTCGTATTCACTTCAAAAGAATGTAAATGCGACACATCCTTGCTAGGAAATTGCGTATTCAGATGTCTACGTATCGTAGCAATAGAGTTGTAATGCTACTTAAATCGCGATATCCCAACTCATTTCTACGTTTCCTGATAAGATATAATATTCATTGCGAAGTGTCATGTACACCTCGTATTCACTTCAAAAGAATGTAAATGCGACTATTTCTTGCTAGGAAATAGCGTTTGCAGATGTCTCCGCATCGAGGCCATAGAGTTCTAGTGCTTCTTGAAACGCGATATCGCATCTCTCTTCTATGTTTCATGATATGATATAATATTCATTGCGAAGTGTCATGTATACTTCGCATTCACTCCAAACGAATGTAAATGCGACACTTCCTTGCTAGGAAATGGCGTATTCAGATGTCCACGTATCGTAGCAATAGAGTTCTAATGCTACTTAAATCGCGATATGGCAACTCATTTCTACGTTTCGTGATAAGATATAATATTCATTGCGAAGTGTCATGTAAACCTCGTATTCACTTCAAAAGAATGTAAATGCGACACTTCGAAGCTAGGAAATAGCGTCTGCAGATGTGTCCGCATCGAGGCCATACAGTTCTAATGCTTTTTAAAACGCGATATAGCATCTCTCTTCTATGTTTCATGATAAGATATAATATTCATTGCGAAGTGTCATGTATACCTCTTATTCACTCCAAACGAATGTAAATGCGACACATCCTTGCTAGGAAATAGCGTCTGCAGATGTCTACGCGTCGAGGCAATAGAGTTCTAATGCTTCTTAGATCGAGATATCGCATCACATTTATATGTTCCATTATAAGATATAATATTCATTGCGAAGTGTCATGTATACCTCGCATTCACATCAAAAGAATGTAAATGCGACTATTCCTTGCTTGGGCATAGCGTTTGCAGATGCCTACGTATCGTAGCAATAGAGTTCTAATGCTTCTTAGATCGCGATATCGCATCTCATTTCTATGTTCCGTGATAAGTTATAATATTCATTCCGAAGTGTAATGTAAACCTCGAAATCACTTCAAAAGAATGTAAATGCGACACTTCGAGGCTAGGAAATAGCGTCTGTAGATGTGTCCGCATCGAGGCCATAGAGTTCTAATGCTTCTTAAAACGCGATATCGCATCTCCCTTCTATGTTCATGATAAGTTATAATATTCATTCCGAAGTGTCATGTAAACCTCGAATTCACTTCAAAAGAATGTAAGTGCGACTATTGATTGCTAGGAAATAGCGCGTGCAGATGTCTACGTATTGTAGCAATAGAGTTCTAATGCTTCTCAAAACGCGATATCGCATCTCATTTCTATGTTTCCTGATAAGATATAATATTCATTGCGAAGTGTTATGTACACCTCGTATTCACATCAAAAGAATGTAAATGCGACACTTCCATGCTAGGAAATAGCGTCCGCAGATGTCTATGCATCGCGGCAATAGAGTTCTAATGCTTCTTAAAACGCGATATCGCATATCACTTCTATGTTTCATGATAAGATATAATATTCATTGCGAAGTGTCATGTATACCTCGCATTCACTACAAAAGAATGAAAATGCGACACTTCCATGCTAGGAAAAAGAGTCTGCAGATGTCTATGCGTCGAGGCAATAGAGTTCTAATGCTACTTAAATCGCGATATCGCATCTCATTTCTATGTTTCGTGATAAGATATAATGTTCTTTGCGAAGTGTCATGTATACCTCGTATTCACTTCAAAAGAATGTAAATGCGAATCTTCCTTGCTCGGAAATAGCGTTCGCAGATGTCTACGTATCGTAGCAATAGAGTTCTAATGCTTCTCAAAACGCGATATCGCATCTCATTTCTATGCTTCATGATAAGATATAATATTCATTGCGAAGTGTCATGTATACCTCGTATTCACTCCAAACGAATGTCAATGCGACACTTCCTTGCTAGGAAATAGCGTATTCAGATGTCTACGTATCGTTGCAATAGAGTTCTAATGCTACTTAAATCGCGATATCGCATCTCATTTATATGTTTCGTGATAAGATATAATATTCATCGCGAAGTGTCATGTATACCTCGTATTCACTTCAAAAGAATCTAAGTGCGACACTTCCATGCTAGGAAATAGCGTTTGCTGATGTCTCCACATCGATGCCATAGAGTTCTAATGCTTCTTAAAACGCGATATCGCATCTCTCTTCTATGTTTCATGATAAGTTATAATATTCATTCCGAAGTGTCATGTAAACCTCGAATTCACTTCAAAAGAATGTAAGTGCGACTATTCCTTGCTAGGAAATAGCGTTTGCAGATGTCTACGTATCGTAGCAATAGAGATCTAATTCTTCTCATAACGCGATATCGAATCTCATTTCTATGTTTCGTGATAAGATATAATATTCATTGCGAAGTGTCATGTATACCTCGTATTCACTGCAAAAGAATGTAAATGCGACTATTGCTTGCTAGGAAATAGCGTTTGCAGATCCGTACGTATCGTAGCAATAGCGTTCTAGTGCTACTTAAATCGCGATATAGCATCTCATTTCTATGTTTCGTGATAAGATATAATATTCATTGCGAAGTGTCATGTATACCTCTTATTCACTCCAAACGAATGTAAATGCGACACTTCCTTGCTAGGAAATAGCGTATTCAGATGTCTACGTATCGTAGCAATAGAGTTCGAATGCTACTTAAATCGCGATATCGCATCTCATTTCTATGTTTCGTGATAAGATATAATATTCATTGCGAAGTGTCATGTACACCTCGTATTCACTTCAAAAGAATGTAAATGCGACACTTCGATGCTAGGAAATAGCGTCTGCAGATGTGTCCGCATCGAGGCCATAGAGTTCTAATGCTTCTTAAATCGCGATATCGCATCTCTCTTCTATGTTTCATGATAAGATATAATATTCATTGCGAAGCGTAATGTATACCTGGTATTCTCTCCAAACGAATGTAAATGCGACACTTCCTTGCTAGGAAATGGCGTTTTCAGATGTCTACGTATCGTAGCATTAGAGTTCTAATGCTACATAAAACGCGATATCGCATCACTCTTCTATGTTTCGTGATAAGATATAATGTTCTTTGCGAAGTGTCATGTATACCTCGTATTCACTTCAAAAGAATGTAAATGCGAATCTTCCTTGCTCGGAAATAGCGTTTGCAGATGTCTACGTATCGTAGCAATAGAGTTCTAATGCTTCTCAAAACGCGATATCGCATCTCATTTCTATGCTTCATGATAAGATATAATATTCATTGCGAAGTGTCATGTATACATCGTATTCACCCCAAACGAATGTCAATGCGACACTTCCTTGCTAGGAAATAGCGTATTCAGATGTCTACGTATCGTTGCAATAGAGTTCTAATGCTACTTAAATCGCGATATCGCATCTCATTTATATGTTTCGTGATAAGATATAATATTCATAGCGAGGTGTCATGTATACCTCGTATTCACTTCAAAAGAATGTAAGTGCGACACTTCCATGCTAAGAAATAGCGTTTGCTGATGTCTCCGCATCGATGCCATAGAGTTCTAATGCTTCTTAAAACGCGATATCGCATTTCATTTCTATGCTTCATGATGAGAAATAATATTCATTGCGAAGTGTCATGTATGCCTCGTATTCACTTCAAGACAATGTAAATGCGACACTTCCTTGCTAGGACATAGCGTTTGCAGATGTCTACGTATCGAAGCAAGAGATTTCTAATGCTTTTTAAATGGCGATTTCGCATGTCATTTCTATGTTTCGTGATAAGATACAATATTCATTGTGCAGTGTTATGTATACCTCGAATTCACATCAAATGAATGTAATTGCGACACATCGTTGCTAGGAAATAGCGTTTGCGGATATCTACGTATCGAATCAATAGAGTTCTAATGCTTCTTAATACGAGATATCGCATCTCATTTCTATGTTTCATGATAAGATATAATACTCATTGCGAAGTGTAATGTATACCTCGCATGCACTTCAAATGAACGTTAATGCGACACTTCCTTGCTAGGAAATACCGTTTGCGGATGTCTACGTATCATAGCAATAGGACTCTAACGATTCATAAAACGCGATATCGCATCTAATTTCTATGATTCATGATAAGATATAATATTCATTGCGAAGTGTCATGTATACCTCGCATTCACTACAAAAGAATGAAAATGCGACACTTCCATGCTAGGAAAAAGAGTCTGCAGATGTCTATGCGTCGAGGCAATAGAGTTCTAATGCTACTTAAATCGCGATATCGCATCTCATTTCTATGTTTCGTGATAAGATATAATGTTCTTTGCGAAGTGTCATGTATACCTCGTATTCACTTCAAAAGAATGTAAATGCGAATCTTCCTTGCTCGGAAATAGCGTCCGCAGATGTCTATGCATCGCGGCAATAGAGTTCTAATGCTTCTTAAAACGCGATATCGCATATCACTTCTATGTTTCATGATAAGATCTAATATTCATTGCGGAGTGTCATGTATACCTCGTATTCACTTCAGAAGAATGCAAGTGCAACACTTCCATGCTAGGAAATAGCGTTTGCAGATGTCCCCGCATCGAGGCCACAGAATTCTAATGCATCTTAAAACGCGATATGGCATCTCTCTTCTATGTTTCATGATAAGATATAATATTCATTGCGAAGTGTCATGTATACCTCGCATTCACTACAAAAGAATGAAAATGCGACACTTCCATGCTAGGAAAAAGAGTCTGCAGATGTCTATGCGTCGAGGCAATAGAGTTCTAATGCTACTTAAATCGCGATATCGCATCTCATTTCTATGTTTCGTGATAAGATATAATGTTCTTTGCGAAGTGTCATGTATACCTCGTATTCACTTCAAAAGAATGTAAATGCGAATCTTCCTTGCTCGGAAATAGCGTTCGCAGATGTCTACGTATCGTAGCAATAGAGTTCTAATGCTTCTCAAAACGCGATATCGCATCTCATTTCTATGCTTCATGATAAGATATAATATTCATTGCGAAGTGTCATGTATACCTCGTATTCACTCCAAACGAATGTCAATGCGACACTTCCTTGCTACGAAATAGCGTATTCAGATGTCTACGTATCGTTGCAATAGAGTTCTAATGCTACTTAAATCGCGATATCGCATCTCATTTATATGTTTCGTGATAAGATATAATATTCATCGCGAAGTGTCATGTATACCTCGTATTCACTTCAAAAGAATCTAAGTGCGACACTTCCATGCTAGGAAATAGCGTTTGCTGATGTCTCCACATCGATGCCATAGAGTTCTAATGCTTCTTAAAACGCGATATCGCATCTCTCTTCTATGTTTCATGATAAGTTATAATATTCATTCCGAAGTGTCATGTAAACCTCGAATTCACTTCAAAAGAATGTAAGTGCGACTATTCCTTGCTAGGAAATAGCGTTTGCAGATGTCTACGTATCGTAGCAATAGAGATCTAATTCTTCTCATAACGCGATATCGAATCTCATTTCTATGTTTCGTGATAAGATATAATATTCATTGCGAAGTGTCATGTATACCTCGTATTCACTGCAAAAGAATGTAAATGCGACTATTGCTTGCTAGGAAATAGCGTTTGCAGATCCGTACGTATCGTAGCAATAGCGTTCTAGTGCTACTTAAATCGCGATATAGCATCTCATTTCTATGTTTCGTGATAAGATATAATATTCATTGCGAAGTGTCATGTATACCTCTTATTCACTCCAAACGAATGTAAATGCGACACTTCCTTGCTAGGAAATAGCGTATTCAGATGTCTACGTATCGTAGCAATAGAGTTCGAATGCTACTTAAATCGCGATATCGCATCTCATTTCTATGTTTCGTGATAAGATATAATATTCATTGCGAAGTGTCATGTACACCTCGTATTCACTTCAAAAGAATGTAAATGCGACACTTCGATGCTAGGAAATAGCTTCTGCAGATGTGTCCGCATCGAGGCCATAGAGTTCTAATGCTTCTTAAATCGCGATATCGCATCTCTCTTCTATGTTTCATGATAAGATATAATATTCATTGCGAAGTGTAATGTATACCTGGTATTCTCTCCAAACGAATGTAAATGCGACACTTCCTTGCTAGGAAATGGCGTTTTCAGATGTCTACGTATCGTTGCAATAGAGTTCTAATGCTACTTAAATCGCGATATCGCATCTCATTTATATGTTTCGTGATAAGATATAATATTCATAGCGAGGTGTCATGTATACCTCGTATTCACTTCAAAAGAATGTAAATGCGACACTTCTTTGATAGGAAATAGCGTTTGCAGATGTCTACGTATCGAAGCATTAGATTTCTAATGCTTCATAAATCGAGATATCGCATCACAGTACTATGATTCATGGTAAGATATAATATTCTTTGCGAAGTGTCACGTATACCTCGTATTCACATCAGAAGAATGTAATTGGGATACTTCCTTTCTAGGAATTTTCGTTCCCAAATGTCTACGTATCGATGCAATAGATTTCTATAGCTGCTTAAGACGCGATATCGCAACTCATATCTATGCTTCATGATAAGATATAATATCCATTGCGAAGTGCCATGTATACCTCGTATTCACTTCAATGGAATGTAAATGCGACATTTCCTTGCTAGGAAATAGAGTTTGCAGATGTCTACGTATATTAGCAGTAGAGTTCTAATGCTTCTCAAAACGCGATATAGCACCTCATTCCTATGCTTCATGATAAGATATAATATTCATTGTAGAGTGTCACGTATACCGCGTATTCACTTCAAAAGAATGTAAATGCGACACTTCCATGCTAGGAAATAGCATTTGAAGATGTCTACGTATCGATGCAATAGAGTTCTAATGCTACTCAAATCGCGATATCGCATCTCATTTCTATGTATCGTGATAAGATATAATATTCATTGCCAAGTGTCATGTATACCTCGTATTCACATCAAAAGAATGTAAATGCGACTATTGCTTGCTAGGAAATAGCGTTTGCAGATGTCTACGTATCGTAGCAATAGAGTTCTAAGGCATCTCAAAACGCGATATAGCATCACATTTCTATGTTTCCTGATAAGATATAATATTCATTGCGAAGTGTCATGTACACCTCGTATTCACTTCAAAAGAATGTAAATGCGACTATTCCTTGCTAGGAAATAGCGTTTGCAGATGTCTACGTATCGAAGCAATAGGGTCCTAAAGCTTCTTAAATCGCGATATCGCATCCCATTGCTATGTTTCATGATAAGATATAATCTTCATTGCGAAGTGTTATGTATACCTCGTCTACACTTCAAAATAATGTAAATGCTACACTTCCTGGCTAAGAAATAGCGTTTCCGGATGTCTACCTATCGAAGCAATAAAGTTCTAATGCTTCTTAAAACGCGATATCGCATCTCATTTCTATGTTTCATGATAAGATATAATCTTCATTGCGATGTGTCATGTATACCTCGTCTACACTTCAAAAGAATGTAAATGCCACACATCCTGGCTAAGGAATAGCGTTTCCGGATGTCTACCTATCGAAGCAATAAAGTTCTAGTGCTTCTTAGAACGCGATATCGCATCTCATTTCTATTTTTCATGATAAGATATAATATTCATTGCGAAGTGTCATGTATTCTCGTCTACACGTCAAAAGAATATAAATGCAACACTTCCTTGCTAGGGAATAGCGTTTCCATATGTCTAGGTATCGAAGCAATAGAGTTCTAATGGGGAGGGATAGAGGTCCTTCTCAGACCCGAGAGCCATCCTGTTTGTCTCCATGGACTATGGCAGCGGTCTTATCGTTGCAGAGCTCTGGATCCTATCCTTCGGGCGTCAGGGTCTCTTCTTGCTCACTTCCCGACCCCTCCACCGTCGATCCCGTCACGCTACCTCGGCGCACATCCCTTCCGCGAACCTGCGGTCTTATTATCCGCCGAAAAGGCGTCTTATGGGTCGCTTCTTCCATCAGCCCGCCAGTCTAATCCGTAGAACGGAGTGAGAGAAGCGAACGGGGGGAGGGGGGAGGTTCTACCATCGTGTATTTCACGCTCCTCGCAAATACAGCTAGCGCGATGGTCCGTGTCGCGCTTCTCGCATGGGTGGTGATCTGCGAGCTAGTCTAACCGTAGCAGGGGGGGGGGGGTTGTGTGTGAGCGAGCCTTGTGACTTCACCACGTCACAGTACATACAAGTTTACGATTAAGTAGCTATGTGTTCAAATTCAATTCCGAATAATGCACTAAAAAGCATCCCAGATAACAAACTGCAAGATGGTAGCGACACCATGCCGGCACTATATTGCCTCTTCCGAGGAGTGTCAACTGATTCGTAGTCATCTGTGACCGGATTCGTTGACTAAATTGCCAGAACGTGTTACCAGCACGTTCTAAAAAAGCGAATCGCGCAGAACCAGCACCATGGTGACACGCGTATCATCGCATCATTCATGAATCTCCTCAGCAATGACGCAGGATCACATTTGGCAATGGGGAACCTGTGCTTTCATACAAATTAGAACCGTTAGATGTCAGTAGATGTTCAGCATATGAGTATTGATAGACATTTTGATGGTCGTTTTCCTATATTTATAGTTATTGAGCGAGTCGTATATATTTCTTTCAATCCATCATAGACTAAAAATATTATTTATAAAAAAAATATTACTTATAAAATAAAAATTCATGCTGTTGCGTCCCTAACTTCGCCTTGTGTAATTTTTGAAATAACATTCTGTCATCGTATTTAATGTAGCCCTCAATTGCATGAATGTGTAACAATAAATTGAAGAAAATATATATAAAATAAGTGTATATATTTTTATGACAAAGTAATTATCGACTTTATGGAAAAAATCGCCCTATCGAGCTAGTTTATAGAAAATAATAAAATCGAGTTCTTATATCTTTGTTTTGTGCCGGTGTATCTATATTGGAATCAAAATAAATAAATTGCACAGTTTAGTCATTTTTCATATTTGCTTATAATTTTAATGGAAACAGCTTCCCCATTAGTAAATGTCAGCCTACGCCACAACCACGCGTGTAGCTATGGTGAGCTGATAGTGTCATTGTCACGGCCGTGTAGCCCGTGTTCTACATCTCGGTGCTTTAATAGTGCCGTGATACGAATGCCGCCCCAGTACTAACAGTATGCCATTTCGAAAGCTGAGTAGGAGCACTTTGTTAGCACAGTTCTGTCACGGAATTCGTTCCATCCGTTGTCATTGGCGTGCCAATCGCTGGCTGTTTGGGATATTGTAGTGCATGAGGCAGACTTGTTCCTTATCATCGTCAAGGAGATGGATTTTCACTCCCCCCTTTTTGAATTTTTTAAATTATTGTTTGGAATTTTTGCCGTTTCTGTATCTCTATGACCGCATTGTGGATTCAACTTATGTACGATCTTTTTGGTCTTCATCTTTTGTTACATGTAATATTATATATGTGATGCACGTTTGTTATGTAATGCTCCGATTTGTAAGCCTCAGATACTTTTATTCTTTGGTAAAGCAACTTATTCGATTAATATATATTTATTAGACATAGATATAAACAATTAGAAAAATGTTATTAAAACGCTATTAAATATGTTGTTGCAATTATATATTTAAGGTTTGAAGATGTAGATGCAATTAATGTCCGATATTTTACGTGATCCAATCGACGTATCAAGTGAGGCTATGAAATATAAAAATCTTTTACTATTCTTCGACCCCTTTACATGTTACATGAATGATAAGTTCTGCAAGACAAGAAGCCTAAATTAGTGAGATATCTAGGAACATAAGTAATTTGTAAGTAACACATCTTTTCTCTTTGAAATATTTGCCTTTGCATAGAATAGAACGTATAGATATAATGGCCTGTTTTGTACCCATTTCGGTCCAATTCTATTATAGCCTTTGAGCAGAAGTAATATTGATTATACTTGATTTTTGCAATAGTTCCTTAATTAACAGATTTTATTAACCTAGAATCATGATTTGACGGATGTATCAATCTACTTTGTAGCTCCATCAGTTTCTTTTTCTGCTCGCTACTTTCCATTTTCAGTTCCGTATACTTATCCTTTATCACCATCATATATGTTGCGTAAAATTACAATAACTTTTTGTCCACAAATTTTGCGGATATTTCAATTAAATTTCCTTTGATTAAATAAACGGAAATTAAAAAACAGTGGCACGTACCATTTCTTGGAAACGTTGTATCGTACTTTGCATCTGACTGTTTTGAAAGGCACGCACTTTACTTAACGTTTGCAATGATTCGGTTAGCGAAGTAAAGTAATATTCTACTTTCGAAATTGTTGGCTCTTGTAATTCTAAGGCAAATATATTCGTCTGTCGACATCGTGAACATTGTTTTTTGGCAAAATTCCAGAAAAACAAATATACTATAAGTAAAATAATAAACATCATAATATTAAATTTAACTCTGTTCATCGTTGCCTTGTTGGACACATCCATAACAATATACAGGGTGGGGCAGTAATAATTAGCACCTCAGATATGCACGAAACTATAAGTTTCATAGAAGTTTTTGCCAATATAAAATTGCATAGTACAAAGGGGCCATCCGTTGATGAAAATAGTTTTTTTGTAAGTGGAGTTATGTTGGACATATGAAGGTTACCTTCATTTTTTAAAATGAATTGGTATGTCCATTCTTCCGTAATACGATAGAGCATTTTAAAGCAAGTTTAACGATCTGTAACATGAAGGCATTAAAGGTTACAAAAAGTAAAGAAAGGCGATAATACTCACGGTTTTGATAGTAAATGAAACATACGTATTGTAAACAGTGGTGGAAGGCGAAATACTTACCGTTTACTTCACTGTGAATAAACACTTTTCGAAGGGCATTTCAATAGTTTGCAGCATAAGTTAAGCATGATAATATTAGTATTGAAAAATGGGTTCGAATACGTTTGGTTAGGCTGTTCTTTGTGTCGTTCATTTTATAAGTACTGAGCTGCGGATTCCTGAGGACAGCTCACAAAATTGTTGAACTTTGGAAGATTATCATTGTGAATTTGAATCAAAAGGTAATTAAATTCCATTAGATTGTAAACAGATCTCAATGTTTCATTTTAGATAGTAAGATTAAATACTCTTTACAAAACTACAAGAATGAATACATACCTTTCTGTTATTATTATTTCATAAAGAATTATAATTGCAATTATATAGTTCATTACGATAAAAAATATTTCTCACAAAATTCTAAATATTAAATAAAAGAATCAAGTAAAACATTTTTAATAATTACGAATATGAAAAATACTTGAACATTCCAGTAGAAAGATGTCTAAACAGGAGCTAGAAAAGTCAAACATTCAATTTCAATTCCAGAATTCATCTATAAGAGGTAAAATGTTTCGAAAGCTTTAATTACAGTCTTTAATGCAAGCAGTTGGGCAGTATTTCAATTTTTAAGAAAATTGATGAAAGTCAACAATTTTGAAGTGGTCAGAATCTTTGTCGTTTGAGCAATAAGTGAATAACAAATAACTGCATAAATGCCAGGCTTAAAAACTTATGGATTAAATCCTATGCAGACTCGTTTATGAGCGAGTTACTAAATAATAATCCACACTAAGTAATCATTTTAAAACTTAAACGATTACATCTCGCGAACATTCAAAGATATCAGAAGCGAGAAAAGTATGTGGTTTATCAAAAACTCTTCTAAAAGAACGGACGAAGCCAATAGAAATCTTTGTTGAAGTAAGCAAGTTCTAAAGTTATAAGCAACGCGATGGCCCTTACCTGCTTATGTTTCATAGCAAGTAAGTTCTGAATTTCTATGAAATCCGATGGAATTTCTCACTACTAACGTTTCAAAGTAAGTTCTCAAATTCTCAGTTCTACGTTTAAAACTATGTGTGTTCTATATATCTATGTAAAGTGATAGTTCCTATTAGTTGTGACGGAAACCTATATATAGTAAGTCAGGGAAGCTCGAAGGGGTTAATTATCTAAATGCTTTAAGGTGTAAAACGTACTTTAATCTAAAGCGATCTATCGTTCCAAGGTATCCGCTAACGTACAACTTTTCTTGGGCGCCAGCTGCTCAGAAAGTAGCAAAGGGATAGACTACACGACCCCGGGAACCCTGGGGCGGAACAACCCTTGAAACTTCGAAATGCTCCTCCTCTCGACTACGCCTAGCCAAGTACACACACTCAGGTCGCGAGATACTAAAGTCACGGCATGTTTATTTATGGTCTCGACGTGGGTTTAACTAAGAAGGGCTACGGGAAACTACGCAACACGCCGCAAATTACCGGGTATCATAATTCGCTTCACGATATAAGATACAATATACAATATGCGACACAAGAAATGGGACGCTTTAGCGAATAAGCTTTCACGTTCTCTTCTTCAGGTTCCTTGAATTCGCTGGTGGTCCTCGGGTCTCCTGCATCCTCCTCGGGGCTCCTTGGTGGAGTGGGCTGTAGGCTTCGGTATTGTTCGAGTCCATCGATCAGTGGATTTCGGCGATTTCCTCTTCTCGCCCCCTTGGGTGTCCCCGAGGGGATCCTCCTGATCATTTAAATTGCGTAGCGCCTCGCGCGCCGCGCTCCCATGGCCCACCTGCAGGGCCGCTGGACTTTTGACTTCTCTTTAGGGGGTTAAGGATGGTTGAGGAACTTCTCACATCCCAGAGCATTATAAAGCACAAAAGCAGATAGGCATAATGCGATGCATAGAGCTTTACAACATTCTAACTTACTTTGAACTGTTTATATGAAATGCAATATTGAGGTGCATGAAGCATGACAAATTAAATGCTTCGGCACCTGGACATCTAGAAACGCTATACCCGGGCAAGAAAGTGTAGGGTTCACACTCAATTCATATGCAGAAGCAGATAAACATAACGCGATGCTATGAATATTACATCTTATCATGAAGTATAGAAGTAAGATGCGATATCGCGTTTTAGGAAGCATTACAACTCTATTGCTTCGATACGTAGACATCTGCAAACTCTATTTCCTAGCAAGGAAATGTCGCACTTACATTCCATTGAAGTGAATACGAGGTATACATAACATTACACAATGAATATTATATCTTATTAAGAAACATAGAAATGAAATACGACATCTCGTTTTAAGAAGCATTAGTAGTCTACTGCTGTGATACGTAGAAATCTGCAAACAATATTTCCTAGCAAGGAAGTGTCGCATTTACATTCTCTTGAAGTGAATACCAGGTATACATAACACTCCACAATGAATATTACATCTTATCACGAAACATAGAAATGAAATACGACTTCTCATTTTAAGAAGCATTAGAACTCTATTGCTACGATACGTAGACATTTGCAAACAATATTTCCTAGCCGGGAAGTGTCGCATTTACATTCTTTTGAAGCGAATACGAGGTATACATGACACTTCGCAATGAATATTATATCTTATCATGAAACATAGAATTGAGATGCGATATCCCGTTTTGAGAAGCATTAGAACTCTATTGCATCGATACGTAGACATCTTCAAACGCTATTTCCTAGCATGGAAGTGTCGCATTTACTTTCTTTTGAAGTGAATACGCGGCATACGTGACACTTCCCAATGAATATTACATCTTATCACGAAACATAGGAACGAGATGCGATAACCCGATTTAAGAAGCATTAGAAAACTTTTGCTACGATACGCAGACATCTGTAAACGCTATTTCCTAGCAAGGAAGTGTCGCATTTACATTCTTTTAAAGTGAATACGAGGTATACCTAAGTCTCCACAATAAAAATTATATCTTATCATGAAACATAGATATGAGATGCGTTATCGCGATTTAAAAGGCATTAGTTCTCTGTTGCTTCGATACGTAGACATCTGCAAAGGCTATTTCCTAGCAAGGAAGGGTCGCATTTACATTCTTTTGAAGTTAATACGAGGTATACATGACACTTCGCAACGAATATTATATCTTATTTCGAAACATAGAAGTGAGATGCGGTATCGCGATTTAAGACGCACTAGAACTCTATTGCTACAATGCGTAAACATCTGCAAATGTTATATTCTAGCAATGAAGTGACGCATTTACATTCTTTTGAATTGAATACGAGGTATACATAACACTCTACAATGAATATTATATCATATCACGAAACATAGAAATGAAATGCGACATCTCGTTTTAAGTAGCATTAGAACTCTATTGCTACGATACATTGACATCTGCAAACGCTATTTCCTAGCATGGGAGTGTCGCATTTACATTCTTTTGAAGTGAATACGAGGTAAACATGACACTTCGCAATGGATATTATATCTTATCACGAAACATAGAAATGAGATGCGACATCTCGTTTCAAGAAATATTAGAACTCTATACTTTCGATACGTTTTCATCTGGAAACGCTATTTCCTAGCAAGGAAGTGTCGCATTTACATTCTTTTGAAGTGAATACGAGGTATACATGACACTTCGCAATGGATATTATATCTTATCTCGAAACATAGAAGTGAGATGCGATATCGCGATTTAAGAAGCGCTAGAACGCTATTGCTACGATGCGTAGACATCGGCAAATGTTATTTCCTAGCAAGGAAGTGTCACATTTACATTCCTTTGAAGTGAATACGAGGTATACATAACACCCCACAATGAATATTATATCTTATCACGAAACATAGAAGTGAGATGCGACATCGCGATATAAAAAGCATTAAAACTCTATTGCTACGATACGTAGACATATGCAAACGCTATTTCCTAGCATGGAAGTGTCACATTTACATTCTTTTGAAGTGAATACGAGATATACATGACACTTCGCAATGAATATTATATCTTATCATGAAAGATGGGAATGAGGTGCTATATCTCGTTTTGAGAAGCATTAGATCTCTATTGCTAATATACGTAGACATCTGCAAACTCTATTTCCTAGGACGGAAATGTCGCATTTACATTCCATTGAAGTGAACACGAGGTTTACATGACACTTCGCAATGAATATTATATCTTATCATGAAACATTGAAATGAGATGCGACATCTCGTTCTAAGAAGTATTAGAACTCTATTTTTTCCGTACGTAGTCATCTGGAAACGCTGTTTCCTAGCAAGGAAGTGTCGCATTTACATCCTCTTGAAGTGAATACGAGGTATACATGACACTTCGCAATGAATATTATATCTTATCACGAAACATAGAAATGAAATGCGACATCCTGTTTTAAGAAGCATTAGAACACTATTGCTACGGTACGTAGACATCTGCAAACGCTATTTCCTAGCATGCAAGTGTCACATTTACATTCCCTTGAAGTGAATACGAGGTATACATGACGCTTCGCAATGAATATTATATCTTACCATGAAACATAGCAGTGAGATGCGATATCGCGTTTTAAGAGGCATTAGAACTCTATTGCTACGATACGTAGACATCTGCAAACGCTATTTCCTAGCATGGAAGTGTCGCATTTACATTCTTTTGAAGTGAATACGAGGTATACATGACACTTCGCAATGAATATTATATCTTATCATGAAACATAGATGTGAGATGCGATATCGCGTCTTAAGAAGCATTAGAACACTATTGCTACGATACGTAGACATCTGCACACGCTATTTCCTAGTTTGCAAGTATCGCATTTACATTCCATTGAAGTGAATACGAGGTATGCATGACACTTCGCAATGGATATTATATCTTATCATGAAACATAGAAATGAGATGCGACATCTCGTTTTAAGAAGTATTAGAAATCTATTCTTGCGATACGTGGTCATCTGGAAACACTATTTCCTAGCAAGGAATTGTCGCATTTACATTCTTTTGAAGTGAATACGAGGTATACATGGCACTTCGCAATGGATATTATATCTTATCACGAAACATAGAAATGAGATGCGACATCTCGTTTTAAGAAATATTAGAACTCTATACATTCGATACGTTGTCATCTGGAAACGCTATTTCCTAGCAAGGAAGTGTCGCATTTACATTCTTTTGAAGTGAATACGTGGTATTCATGACACTTCGCAATGAATATTATATCTTGTCATGAAGCATAGGAATGAGGTGCTATATCGCGTTTTGAGAAGCATTAGAACTCTATTGCTACGATACGTAGACATCTGCGAAGGCTATTTCCTAACATGGAAGAGTCGCATTTACATTCTTTTGAAGTGAATACGAGGTATACATAACACTCCATAATGAATATTATATCTTATCATGAAGCATAGAAGTGAGATGCGATATCGCGTTCTAAGAAGCTTTAGAACTCTATTGCTACGATACGTAGACATCTGCAAAGGCTATTTCCTAACATGGAAGAGTCGCATTTACATTCTTTTGAAGTGAATACGAGGTATACATAACACTCCATAATGAATATTATATCTTATCATGAAACATAGCAGCGAGATGCGATATCGCGTTTTAAGAAGCATTAGAACTCTATTGCAACGATACGTTGACATCTGCAAACCCTATTTCCTAGCATAGAAGTGTCCCATTTACATTCCATTGAAATGAATACGAGGTATGCATGACACTTCGCAATGGATATTATATCTTATCATGAAACATAGGAATGAGATGCGATATCTCGTTTTAAGAAGTATTAGAACTCCATTCTTACGATACGTGGTCATCTGGAAACGCTATTTCCTAGAAAGGAAGTTTCGCATTTACATTCTTTTGAAGTGAATACGAGGTATACATGACACTTCGCATTGAATATTATATCTTTCTCGAAACATAGAAGTGAGATGCGATATCGCAATTTAAGAAGCGCTAAAACTCGATTGCTACGATGCATAGACATCTGCAAATGTTATTTCCTAGCAAGGAAGTGTTGCATTTACATTCTATTGAAGTGAATGCGAGGTATAGATAACACTCCACAATGAAT
This sequence comes from Xylocopa sonorina, assembly GCF_050948175.1. Classification (NCBI taxonomy): domain Eukaryota; kingdom Metazoa; phylum Arthropoda; class Insecta; order Hymenoptera; family Apidae; genus Xylocopa; species Xylocopa sonorina. Next base: position 632,838 of record NW_027490157.1, read on the forward strand.
ATTATATCTTATCACGAAACATAGAAATGAAATGCGACATCTCGTCTTAAAAAGCATTAGAACTCTATTGCTACGATACGTAGACATCTGCAAACCCTATTTCCCAGCATGGAAGTGTCGCATTTACATTTTTTTGAAGTGAATACGAGGTATACATGACACTTCGCGATGAATATTATATCTTATCATGAAACATAGGAATGACTTGCGATATCGCGTTTTGAGAAGCATTAGAACTCTATCGCTACGATACGTAGACATCTGCAAACGCTATTTCCCAGCATGGAAGTGTCGCATTTACATTTTTTTGAAGTGAATACGAGGTATACATGACACTTCGCGATGAATATTATATCTAATCATGAAACATAGAAGTGAGATGCGATTTCGCGTATTAAGAAGCATTAGAACTCTATTGCCACGATACGTAGACATCTGCAAACCCTATTTCCCAGCATGGAAGTGTCGCATTTACATTCTTTTGAAGTGAATACGAGGTATACATGACACTTCGCAATGAATATTATATCTTATCATGAAACATAGAAGTGAGATGCGATATAGCGTTTTAGGAAGCATTAGAACTCTATTGCTTCGATACGTAGATATCTGCAAACGATATTTCCTAGCATGGTATAGTCGCATTTACATTCTTTTTAAGTGAATACGAGATATACATGACACTTCGCAATGAATATTATATCATATCATGAAACATAGGAATGAGGTGCGATATCGCGTTTAAAGAAGAATTGCAACTACATTGCTTCGATACGTGGTCATCTGGAAACGTATTTCCTACCAAGGATGTGTGGCATTTACATTCTTTTGAAGCATAGACGAGGTATACATAACACTTGGCAATGATCATTATATCTTATCATGAAACATAGATATGGGCTGCGATAATGCGTTTAAAGAGACATTGGATCTCCATTGCTTCGATACATAGACATCTGCGAACGCTATTTCCTAGCAAGGCTGTGTGGCATTTATATTCATTTGAACTGTAGACGAGGTATTCATTACACCTCGCAATGAATATTATATTTCATCATGAAACATTGACATGAGATGCCATATCCCGTTTTAAGAATCATTAGAGCTCTAATACTTCGATTCGTAGACATCTGGAAACTCATTTCCAACCAAGGAAGTGTCCCATTTACATTCTATTGAAGTGTAGACAAGATATACATATCCCTTCGCTATGAATATTATATCTTATCATAAAACATAGAAGAGAGATGCGATATCGCGTTATAAGAAGCATTAGAACTCTATGGCCTCGATGCGGAGACATCTGCAAACGCTATTTCCTAGCATGGAAGTGTCGCATTTACATTCTTTTGAAGTGAATTCGGGGTATACATGACACTTCGCAAAGAATATTATATCTTATCACGGAACATACAAATGAGATGCGATATCGCGATTTAAGTAGCATTAGAACTCTATTGCTACGATACGTAGACATCTGCAAACGCTGTTTCCTAGCAAGCAGTAGTCGCATTTACATTCTCTTGAAGTGAATACGAGGTATACATGACACTTCGCAATGAACATTATATATTATAATCAAACATGGAAATGAGATGCGATATCGCGTTTTGAGAAGTGTTAGGAATCTATTGCTACGGTACATAGATCTCTGCAAACGCTATATCCTAGAAAGGAAGTGTCGCATTTACATTCTTTTGAAGTGAATACGAGGTATACATGACACTTCGGAATGGATGTTATATCTTATCATGAAACATAGAAATGTAATGCGATATCGCGTTTTAAGAAGCATTAGAGCACTAATGCCTCGATACTTACACATCTGCAAACGCTATTTCCCAGCAAGAACGTGTCGCATTTACATTCGTTTTGGAGTGAAAACGAGGTATACATGACACTTCGCAATGAATATTATATCTTATCACGAAACATAGAAATGAGATGCGATATGGCGATTTAAGAAGCATTAGAACTCTATTGCCTCAACGCGTAGATATCTGCAGACGCTATTTCCTAGCATGGAAGTGTCGCATTTACATCCTTTTGAAGTGACTATGAGGTGTACATGACACTTCGCAATGAATATTATATCTTATCACCAAACATAGAAGTGGGATGCGATATCGCGTTTTAAGAAGCATTAGAACTCTATTGCCTCGACGCGTAGAGATCTGCAGACGCTATTTCCTAGCAAGCAATAGTCGCAGTTACATTCCTTTGAAGTGAATACGAGGTATACATGACACTTTGCAATGAATATTATATCTTATCACGAAACATTTAAATGGGATGCGATATCGCGATTTAAGTAGCATTAGAACACTATTGCTACGATACGTAGACATCTGCAAACGCTGTTTCCTAGCAAGCAGTAGTCGCATTTACATTCTCTTGAAGTGAATACGAGGTATACATGACACTTCGCAATGAACATTATATCTTATCATGAAACATAGAAATGAGATGCGATATCGTGTTTTAAGAAGCTGTAGACCTCTATTGCTTCGATACGTAGACATTTGCAAACGCTATTACCTAGCAAGGAAGTGTCGCATTTACATTCTTTAGATGTGAATACGAGGAATGCATGACACTTCGCAATGAATATTATATCGTGACATGAAAGGTAGAAATGAGATGCGATATCCCGTTTTAAGAAGCATTAGAACAACTGCTACGATACGTAGAACACTGCAAACGCTATTTCCTAGCAAGGAAGGGTCGCATTTACGTTCTTTTGAAGTGAATAGGAGTTATACATGACACTTCGCAATGAATATTATGTCTTATCATGAAACATAGAAGAGAGATTCGATATCGCGTTCTAAGAAGCATTAGAACTCTATGGCCTCGATGCGGAGACATCTACAAACGCTATTTCCTAGCAAGGAAGTGTCGCGCTTACATTCTTTTGAAGTGAATACCAGGTATACATGACACTTCGCAATGAATATTATATCTTATCATGAAACACGGAAGAGAGATGCGATATCGCGTTTTAAGAAGCGTTAGAACTCTACGGCTTCGATGCGGAGACATCTGCAAACGCTATTTCCCAGCATGGAAGTGTCGCATTTACATTCTTTTGAAGTGAATACGTGGTATTCATGACACTTCGCAATGAATATTATATCTTGTCATGAAGCATAGGAATGAGGTGCTATATCGCGTTTTGAGAAGCATTAGAACTCTATTGCTACGATACGTAGACATCTGCGAAGGCTATTTCCTAACATGGAAGAGTCGCATTTACATTCTTTTGAAGTGAATACGAGGTATACATAACACTCCATAATGAATATTATATCTTATCATGAAGCATAGAAGTGAGATGCGATATCGCGTTCTAAGAAGCTTTAGAACTCTATTGCTACGATACGTAGACATCTGCAAAGGCTATTTCCTAACATGGAAGAGTCGCATTTACATTCTTTTGAAGTGAATACGAGGTATACATAACACTCCATAATGAATATTATATCTTATCATGAAACATAGCAGCGAGATGCGATATCGCGTTTTAAGAAGCATTAGAACTCTATTGCAACGATACGTTGACATCTGCAAACCCTATTTCCTAGCATAGAAGTGTCCCATTTACATTCCATTGAAATGAATACGAGGTATGCATGACACTTCGCAATGGATATTATATCTTATCATGAAACATAGGAATGAGATGCGATATCTCGTTTTAAGAAGTATTAGAACTCCATTCTTACGATACGTGGTCATCTGGAAACGCTATTTCCTAGAAAGGAAGTTTCGCATTTACATTCTTTTGAAGTGAATACGAGGTATACATGACACTTCGCATTGAATATTATATCTTTCTCGAAACATAGAAGTGAGATGCGATATCGCAATTTAAGAAGCGCTAAAACTCGATTGCTACGATGCATAGACATCTGCAAATGTTATTTCCTAGCAAGGAAGTGTTGCATTTACATTCTATTGAAGTGAATGCGAGGTATAGATAACACTCCACAATGAATATTATATCTTATCACGAAACATAGAAATGAAATGCGACATCTCGTCTTAAAAAGCATTAGAACTCTATTGCTACGATACGTAGACATCTGCAAACCCTATTTCCCAGCATGGAAGTGTCGCATTTACATTTTTTTGAAGTGAATACGAGGTATACATGACACTTCGCGATGAATATTATATCTTATCATGAAACATAGGAATGACTTGCGATATCGCGTTTTGAGAAGCATTAGAACTCTATCGCTACGATACGTAGACATCTGCAAACGCTATTTCCCAGCATGGAAGTGTCGCATTTACATTTTTTTGAAGTGAATACGAGGTATACATGACACTTCGCGATGAATATTATATCTAATCATGAAACATAGAAGTGAGATGCGATTTCGCGTATTAAGAAGCATTAGAACTCTATTGCCACGATACGTAGACATCTGCAAACCCTATTCCCCAGCATGGAAGTGTCGCATTTACATTCTTTTGAAGTGAATACGAGGTATACATGACACTTCGCAATGAATATTATATCTTATCATGAAACATAGAAGTGAGATGCGATATAGCGTTTTAGGAAGCATTAGAACTCTATTGCTTCGATACGTAGATATCTGCAAACGATATTTCCTAGCATGGTATAGTCGCATTTACATTCTTTTTAAGTGAATACGAGATATACATGACACTTCGCAATGAATATTATATCATATCATGAAACATAGGAATGAGGTGCGATATCGCGTTTAAAGAAGAATTGCAACTACATTGCTTCGATACGTGGTCATCTGGAAACGTATTTCCTACCAAGGATGTGTGGCATTTACATTCTTTTGAAGCATAGACGAGGTATACATAACACTTGGCAATGATCATTATATCTTATCATGAAACATAGATATGGGCTGCGATAATGCGTTTAAAGAGACATTGGATCTCCATTGCTTCGATACATAGACATCTGCGAACGCTATTTCCTAGCAAGGCTGTGTGGCATTTATATTCATTTGAACTGTAGACGAGGTATTCATTACACCTCGCAATGAATATTATATTTCATCATGAAACATTGACATGAGATGCCATATCCCGTTTTAAGAATCATTAGAGCTCTAATACTTCGATTCGTAGACATCTGGAAACTCATTTCCAACCAAGGAAGTGTCCCATTTACATTCTATTGAAGTGTAGACAAGATATACATATCCCTTCGCTATGAATATTATATCTTATCATAAAACATAGAAGAGAGATGCGATATCGCGTTATAAGAAGCATTAGAACTCTATGGCCTCGATGCGGAGACATCTGCAAACGCTATTTCCTAGCATGGAAGTGTCGCATTTACATTCTTTTGAAGTGAATTCGGGGTATACATGACACTTCGCAAAGAATATTATATCTTATCACGGAACATACAAATGAGATGCGATATCGCGATTTAAGTAGCATTAGAACTCTATTGCTACGATACGTAGACATCTGCAAACGCTGTTTCCTAGCAAGCAGTAGTCGCATTTACATTCTCTTGAAGTGAATACGAGGTATACATGACACTTCGCAATGAACATTATATATTATAATCAAACATGGAAATGAGATGCGATATCGCGTTTTGAGAAGTGTTAGGAATCTATTGCTACGGTACATAGATCTCTGCAAACGCTATATCCTAGAAAGGAAGTGTCGCATTTACATTCTTTTGAAGTGAATACGAGGTATACATGACACTTCGGAATGGATGTTATATCTTATCATGAAACATAGAAATGTAATGCGATATCGCGTTTTAAGAAGCATTAGAGCACTAATGCCTCGATACTTACACATCTGCAAACGCTATTTCCCAGCAAGAACGTGTCGCATTTACATTCGTTTTGGAGTGAAAACGAGGTATACATGACACTTCGCAATGAATATTATATCTTATCACGAAACATAGAAATGAGATGCGATATGGCGATTTAAGAAGCATTAGAACTCTATTGCCTCAACGCGTAGATATCTGCAGACGCTATTTCCTAGCATGGAAGTGTCGCATTTACATCCTTTTGAAGTGACTATGAGGTGTACATGACACTTCGCAATGAATATTATATCTTATCACCAAACATAGAAGTGGGATGCGATATCGCGTTTTAAGAAGCATTAGAACTCTATTGCCTCGACGCGTAGAGATCTGCAGACGCTATTTCCTAGCAAGCAATAGTCGCAGTTACATTCCTTTGAAGTGAATACGAGGTATACATGACACTTTGCAATGAATATTATATCTTATCACGAAACATTTAAATGGGATGCGATATCGCGATTTAAGTAGCATTAGAACACTATTGCTACGATACGTAGACATCTGCAAACGCTGTTTCCTAGCAAGCAGTAGTCGCATTTACATTCTCTTGAAGTGAATACGAGGTATACATGACACTTCGCAATGAACATTATATCTTATCATGAAACATAGAAATGAGATGCGATATCGTGTTTTAAGAAGCTGTAGACCTCTATTGCTTCGATACGTAGACATTTGCAAACGCTATTACCTAGCAAGGAAGTGTCGCATTTACATTCTTTAGATGTGAATACGAGGAATGCATGACACTTCGCAATGAATATTATATCGTGACATGAAAGGTAGAAATGAGATGCGATATCCCGTTTTAAGAAGCATTAGAACAACTGCTACGATACGTAGAACACTGCAAACGCTATTTCCTAGCAAGGAAGGGTCGCATTTACGTTCTTTTGAAGTGAATAGGAGTTATACATGACACTTCGCAATGAATATTATGTCTTATCATGAAACATAGAAGAGAGATTCGATATCGCGTTCTAAGAAGCATTAGAACTCTATGGCCTCGATGCGGAGACATCTACAAACGCTATTTCCTAGCAAGGAAGTGTCGCGCTTACATTCTTTTGAAGTGAATACCAGGTATACATGACACTTCGCAATGAATATTATATCTTATCATGAAACACGGAAGAGAGATGCGATATCGCGTTTTAAGAAGCGTTAGAACTCTACGGCTTCGATGCGGAGACATCTGCAAACGCTATTTCCCAGCATGGAAGTGTCGCATTTACATTCTTTTGAAGTGAATTCGGGGTATACATGACACTTCGGATTGAATATTATAACTTTTCACGAGACATAGAAATGAGATGCGATATCGCGATCTAAGAAGCATTAGAACTCTATTGCTACGATACGTAGGCATCTGCAAACGTTATTCCCTAGCAAGGAATAGTCGCATTAACATTCTTTTGAAGTGAATACGAGGTATACATGACACTTCGCAATAAATATTTTATCTTATCACGAAACACAGAAATGAAATGCGACATCTCGTTTTAAGAAGCATTAGGAATCCTTTGCTACGATACGCAGACATCTGCAAACGCTATTTCCTAGGATCGAAACGTCGCATTTACATTCTTTTGAAGTCAATACGAGGTATACATGACACTTCGCAAAGAATATTATATCTTATCACGGAACATACAAATGAGATGCGATATCGCGATTTAAGTAGCATTAGAACTCTATTGCTACGATACGTAGACATCTGCAAACGCTATTTCCTAGAAAGCAATAGTCGCATTTACATTCTTTTGAAACGAATACGAGGCATACATGACACTTCGCAATGAATATTATACCTTATCATGAAACATAGAAGAGAGATGCGATGTCGCGATCTAAGAAGCATTAGAACCATATTGCTACGATACGTAGGCATCTGCAAACGCTATTTCCTAGCAAGGAAGATTCGCACTTCCATTCTTTTGAATTGAATACGAGGTATAAATGACACTTCGCAATGAATATTATACCTTATCATGAAACATAAAAGTGAGATGAGATATCGCGATTTAAGAAGCATAAGAACTCAATTGCCTCGACGCGTAGACATCTGCAGACGCTATTTCCTAGCATGGAAGTGTCGCATTTACATTCTTTTGAAGTGAATACGAGGTGTACATGACACTTCGCAAAGAATATTATATCTTATCATGTATCGTAAGAGTGAGATGGGATGTCGCGCCTTAAGAAGCATTAGAACCCTATTGCCTCGATGCGGAGATATATGCAAACGCTATTTCCTAGCATGGAAGAGTCGCATTTACATTCTTTTGATGTGAATACGAGGTACACATGACACATCGCAATGAATATTATATCTTATCACGATACATATAAATGAGATGCGATATCGCGATTTAAGTAGCATTAGAGCACTTGTGCTACGATACGTAGACATCTGCAAACGCTATTTCCTAGCAAGCAATAGATGCACTTACATTCCTTTGAAATGAATACGAGGCATACATGACACTTCGCAATGAATATTATATCTTATCATGAAACACGGAAGAGAGATGCGATATCGCGTTTTAAGAAGCATTAGATCTCTGCGGCCTCGATGCGGAGACATCTGCAAACGCTATTTCCCAGCATGGAAGTGTCGCATTTACATTCTTTTGAAGTGAATTCGAGGTATACATGACACTTCGTATTGAATATTATAACTTATCACGAGACATAGAAATGAGATGCGATATCGCGATCTAAGAAGCATTAGAACTCTATTGCTACGATACGTAGGCATCTGCAAACGCTATTTCCTAGCAAGGAATAGTCGCATTTACATTCTTTTGAAGTGAATACGCGGTATACATGGCACTTCGCAATGAATATTATATCTTATCACGGAATATAGAAATGAGATGCGATATCGCGGTTTAAGAAGCATTAGATTCCTATTGCCTCGATGCGCACATATCTGCAAACTCTATTTCCCAGGATGGAAGTGTCGCATTTAAATTCTTTTGAAGTGAATTCGGGGTATACATGACACTTCGGAATGAATATTATAACTTATCACGAAACATGGAAATGAGATGCGATATCGCGTACTGAGAAGCACTACAACTCTATTGCTACGATACGTAGGCATCTGCAAACGCAATTTCCTAGCAGGGAATAGTCGCTTTTACATTCGTTTGAAGTGAATACGAGGTATACATGACACTTTGCAATGAATATTATATCTTATCACGAAACATATAAATGGGATGAGATATCGCGATTTAAGTTGCATTAGAACACTATTGCTACGATACGTAGACATCTGCAAACGCTGTTTCCTAGCAAGCTGTAGTCGCATTTACATTCTTTTGAAGTGAATACGAGGTATACATGACACTTCGCAATGAATATTATATCTTATCATGAAACACAGAAGAGGGATGCGATATCGCGTTTTAAGAAGCATTAGAAGTCTATGGCCTGGATGCGGAGACATCTGCAAACGCTATTTCCTTGCATGGAAGTGTCGCACATACATTCTTTTGAAGTGAATACGAGGTATGCATGACATTTCGCAATGAATATTATATCTTATCACGCAACATATAAGTGGGATGTGATATCGCGATTTTAGTAGCATTAGAACTCTATTGCTACGATACGTAGACATCTGCAAACGCTATTTCCTAGCAAGCAATAGTCGCATTTACTTTCTTTTGAAATGAATACGATGTGTATATGACACTTCGCACTGAATATTATATCTTATCACGAAACATGGAAATGAGATGCAATATCGCGATTTAAGTAGCATTCGAACTTTATTGCTACGATACGTAGACATCTGAATACGCTATTTCCAAGCATGGAAGTGTCGCATGTACATTCTTTTCTAGTGAATACGATGTGTATATGACACTTCCTAATGAATATTATACCTTATCACGAAACATAGAAGGGAGATGCGATATCCCGTTGTAAGAAGCATTAGAACTCTATGGCCTCGATGCGGAGACATCTGCAAACGCTATTTCCTAGCATGGAAGTGTCGCACTTACATTCTTTTGAAGTGAATACGAGGTATACATGACACTTCGCAATGAAAATTATATCTTATCAAGAAACATATAAATGGGATGCGATATCGCGATTTAAGTAGCATTAGAACTCTATTGCTACGATACATAGACATCTGCAAACGCTATTTCCTAGCAAGCAATAGTCGCATTTACTTTCTTTTGAATTGAATACGAGGTGTACATGACACTTCGCAATGAATATAATATCTTATCACGAAACATGGAAGTGGGATGCGATATCGCTATTTAAGTAGCATTAGAACTCTATTGCTACGATATGTAGACATCTGAATACGCCATTTCCTAGCAAGGAAGTGTCGCATTTACATTCGTTTGGAGAGAATACGAGGTATACATGACACTTCGCAATGAATATTATATCTTATCACGAAACATATAAATGAGATGCGAAATCGCGATTTAAGTAGCATTAGAACTCTATTGCTACGATACGTAGACATCTGCAAACGCTATTTCCTAGCAAGGAAGATGCGCATTTACATTCTTTTGAAGTGAATACGAGGTATACATGACACTTCGCAATGAATATTATATCTTATAATGGAACATAGAAGTGAGGTGTCATATCGCGATTGAAGTAGCATTAGAACGCTATTGCTACGATACGCAGACATCTGCAAACGCTATTTCCTAGCAAGCAATAGTCGCATTTACATTCTTTTGATGTGAATACAAGATATACATGTCCATTCGCAATGAATATTCTTTCTTATCACGAAACATAGAAATGAGATGCGATATCGCGATTTAAGTAGCATTAGAACTCTATTGCTACGATACGTAGACATCTGAATACGCTATTTCCTAGCAAGGAATAGTCGCATTTACATTCTTTTGAAGTGAATACGAGGTATACATGACACTCCGCAATGAATATTATAACTTATAGCGAAACATAGAAATGAGATTCGATATCGCTATCTAAGCAGCATTAGAACTCTATTGCTACGATACGTAGGCATCTGCAGACACTATTTCCTAGCATGGAAGTGTCGCAATTACATTCTTTTGAAGTGAATACGAGGTATACATGACACTTCGCAATGAATATTATAACTTATAGCGAAACATAGAAATGAGATGCGATATCGCGTTTTGAGAAGCATTAGAAGTCCATTGCTACGATACGCAGACATCTGCAAACGCTATTTCCTAGCAAGGGAGATTCGCATTTACATTCTTTTGAAGTGAATGCGAGGTGTACATGACACTTCGCAATGAATGTTATATCTTATCACGAAACATGGAAGTGGGATGCGATATCGCTATTTAAGTAGCATTAGAACTCTATTGCTACGATACGTAGACATCTGAATACGCCATTTCCTAGCAAGGAAGTGTCGCATTTACATTCGTTTGGAGAGAATACGAGGTATACATGACACTTCGCAATGAATATTATATCTTATCACGAAACATATAAATGAGATGCGAAATCGCGATTTAAGTAGCATTAGAACTCTATTGCTACGATACGTAGACATCTGCAAACGCTATATCCTAGCAAGCAATAGTCGCATTTACATTCTTTTGTAGTGAATACGAGGTATACATGACACTTCGCAATGAATAGTATATCTTATCATGAAACATAGAGTGAGATGGGATATCGCGATCTAAGAAGCATTAGAACCCTATTGCTACGATACTCAGGCATCTGCAAACGCTATTTCCTAGCAAGGAAGTGTCGCATTTACATTCGTTTGTAGTGAATACGAGGTATACATGACACTTCGCAATGAATATTATATCTTATCACCAAACATAGAAATGAAATGTGACATCTCGTTTTAAGAAGCATTAGGACCCTTTTGCTACGAAACGTAGACATTTGCAAACGCTATTTCCTAGGATGGAAACGTCGCATTTACATTCTTTTGAAATGAATACGAGGTATACATGACACTTCGCAATGAATATTATATCTTATCATGAAGCATAGAAATGAGATGCGATATCGCGTTTTGAGAAGCATTAGAACACTATTGCTACGAAACGTAGACATCTGCAAGCGCTATTTCCTAGCAAGGAATAGTCGCATTTGCATTCTTTTGAAGTGAACACGAGGTATACATGACACTTCGCAATGAATATTATAACTTATAGCGAAACATAGAAATGAGATGCGATATCGCGTTTTGAGAAGCATTAGAACTCCATTGCTACGATACGCAGACATCTGCAAACGCTATTTCCTAGCATGGAAGATTCGCATTTACATTCTTTTGAAGTGAATACGAGGTATACATGACACTTCCCAATGAACATTATATCTTATCATGTAACATATAAGTGGGATGCGATATCGCGTTTTAAGAAGCATTATAACCCTATTGCATCGATGCGGAAATATTTGCAAGCGCTATTTCCTTGCATGGAAGTGACGCATTTACATTATTCTGAAGTGAATTCGAGGTATACATGACACTTCGGAATGAATATTACAACTTATCACGAAACATAGAAATGTGATGCGATATCGCGATCTAAGAAGCATTAGAACTCTATTGCTACGATACGTAGGAATCTGCAAACGCTATTTCCTAGCAAGGGAGATTCGCATTTACATTCTCTTGAAGTGAATACGAGGTATACATGACACTTCGCAATGAACATTATATCTTATCACGAAACATAGAAATGAGATCCGATATCGCGTTTTGAGAAGCATTAGTACTCTATTGCTACGATACATAGACATCTGCAAACGCTATTTCCTAGCAAGGGAGATTCGCATTTACATTCTTTTGAAGTGAATACGAGGTATACATGACACTTCGCAATGAACATTATATCTTATCATGTAACATAGGAGTGAGATGCGAAATCGCGATTTAAGTAGCATTAGAATTCTATTGCTACGATACGTAGGCATCCGCAAACGCTATTTCCTAACAAGCAATAGCGGCATTTACATTCTTTTGAAGTGAATTCGAGGTTTACATCACACTTCGGAATGAATACTATAACATATCACGAAACATGGAAATGAAATGCGATATCGCGATCTAAGAAGCACAAGAACTCTATTGCTACGATACGTAGGCATCTGCAAACGCTATGCCCTAGCAAGGAATAGTCGCATTTATATTCCTTTGATGTGAATACGAGGTATACATGACACTTCGCAATGAATATTATATCCTATCATGAAACATAGAAGAGAGGTGCGATATCGCGATCTAAGGAGCATTAGAACCCTATTGCTACAAAACTCAGGCATCTGCAAACGCTATTTCCTAGCAAGGAAGTGTCGCATTTACATTCTTTTGAAGTGAATACGAGGTATACATGACACTTCGCAATGAACATTATATCTTATCACGAAACATAGAAATGAGATGCGATATCGCGATCTAAGAAGCATTAGAACTCTATTGCTACGATACGTAGGAATCTGCAAACGCTATTTCCTAGCAAGGGAGATTCGCATTTACATTCTCTTGAAGTGAATACGAGGTATACATGACACTTCGCAATGAATATTATATCTTATCACGAAACATAGAAATGAGATGCGATATCGCGATTTAAGTAGCATTAGAACTCTATCGCTACGATACGTAGGCATCTGCAAACGCTATTTCCTAGGATGGAATCGTCGCATTTACATTCTTTTGAAGTGAATACGAGGTATACATCACACTCCGCAATGAATATTATAACTTATAGCGAAACATAGAAATGAGATTCGATATCGCTATCTAAGCAGCATTAGAACTCTATTGCTACGATACGTAGGCATCTGCAGACACTATTTCCTAGCATGGAAGTGTCGCAATTACATTCTTTTGAAGTGAATACGAGGTATACATGACACTTCGCAATGAATATTATAACTTATAGCGAAACATAGAAATGAGATGCGATATCGCGTTTTGAGAAGCATTAGAAGTCCATTGCTACGATACGCAGACATCTGCAAACGCTATTTCCTAGCAAGGGAGATTCGCATTTACATTCTTTTGAAGTGAATGCGAGGTGTACATGACACTTCGCAATGAATGTTATATCTTATCACGAAACATGGAAGTGGGATGCGATATCGCTATTTAAGTAGCATTAGAACTCTATTGCTACGATACGTAGATATCTGAATACGCCATTTCCTAGCAAGGAAGTGTCGCATTTACATTCGTTTGGAGAGAATACGAGGTATACATGACACTTCGCAATGAATATTATATCTTATCACGAAACATATAAATGAGATGCGAAATCGCGATTTAAGTAGCATTAGAACTCTATTGCTACGATACGTAGACATCTGCAAACGCTATATCCTAGCAAGCAATAGTCGCATTTACATTCTTTTGTAGTGAATACGAGGTATACATGACACTTCGCAATGAATATAATATCTTATCACGAAACATGGAAGTGGGATGCGATATCGCTATTTAAGTAGCATTAGAACTCTATTGCTACGATATGTAGACATCTGAATACGCCATTTCCTAGCAAGGAAGTGTCGCATTTACATTCGTTTGGAGAGAATACGAGGTATACATGACACTTCGCAATGAATATTATATCTTATCACGAAACATATAAATGAGATGCGAAATCGCGATTTAAGTAGCATTAGAACTCTATTGCTACGATACGTAGACATCTGCAAACGCTATTTACTAGCAAGGAAGATGCGCATTTACATTCTTTTGAAGTGAATACGAGGTATACATGACACTTCGCAATGAATATTATATCTTATAATGGAACATAGAAGTGAGGTGTCATATCGCGATTGAAGTAGCATTAGAACGCTATTGCTACGATACGCAGACATCTGCAAACGCTATTTCCTAGCAAGCAATAGTCGCATTTACATTCTTTTGATGTGAATACAAGATATACATGTCCATTCGCAATGAATATTCTTTCTTATCACGAAACATAGAAATGAGATGCGATATCGCGATTTAAGTAGCATTAGAACTCTATTGCTACGATACGTAGACATCTGAATACGCTATTTCCTAGCAAGGAATAGTCGCATTTACATTCTTTTGAAGTGAATACGAGGTATACATCACACTCCGCAATGAATATTATAACTTATAGCGAAACATAGAAATGAGATTCGATATCGCTATCTGAGCAGCATTAGAACTCTATTGCTACGATACGTAGGCATCTGCAGACACTATTTCCTAGCATGGAAGTGTCGCAATTACATTCTTTTGAAGTGAATACGAGGTATACATGACACTTCGCAATGAATATTATAACTTATAGCGAAACATAGAAATGAGATGCGATATCGCGTTTTGAGAAGCATTAGAAGTCCATTGCTACGATACGCAGACATCTGCAAACGCTATTTCCTAGCAAGGGAGATTCGCATTTACATTCTTTTGAAGTGAATGCGAGGTGTACATGACACTTCGCAATGAATGTTATATCTTATCACGAAACATGGAAGTGGGATGCGATATCGCTATTTAAGTAGCATTAGAACTCTATTGCTACGATACGTAGACATCTGAATACGCCATTTCCTAGGAAGGAAGTGCCGCATTTACATTCGTTTGGAGAGAATACGAGGTATACATGACACTTCGCAATGAATATTATATCTTATCACGAAACATATAAATGAGATGCGAAATCGCGATTTAAGTAGCATTAGAACTCTATTGCTACGATACGTAGACATCTGCAAACGCTATATCCTAGCAAGCAATAGTCGCATTTACATTCTTTTGTAGTGAATACGAGGTATACATGACACTTCGCAATGAATAGTATATCTTATCATGAAACATAGAGTGAGATGGGATATCGCGATCTAAGAAGCATTAGAACCCTATTGCTACGATACTCAGGCATCTGCAAACGCTATTTCCTAGCAAGGAAGTGTCGCATTTACATTCGTTTGTAGTGAATACGAGGTATACATGACACTTCGCAATGAATATTATATCTTATCACCAAACATAGAAATGAAATGTGACATCTCGTTTTAAGAAGCATTAGGACCCTTTTGCTACGAAACGTAGACATTTGCAAACGCTATTTCCTAGGATGGAAACGTCGCATTTACATTCTTTTGAAATGAATACGAGGTATACATGACACTTCGCAATGAATATTATATCTTATCATGAAGCATAGAAATGAGATGCGATATCGCGTTTTGAGAAGCATTAGAACACTATTGCTACGAAACGTAGACATCTGCAAGCGCTATTTCCTAGCAAGGAATAGTCGCATTTACATTCTTTTGAAGTGAACACGAGGTATACATGACACTTCGCAATGAATATTATAACTTATAGCGAAACATAGAAATGAGATGCGATATCGCGTTTTGAGAAGCATTAGAACTCCATTGCTACGATACGCAGACATCTGCAAACGCTATTTCCTAGCATGGAAGATTCGCATTTACATTCTTTTGAAGTGAATACGAGGTATACATGACACTTCCCAATGAACATTATATCTTATCATGTAACATATAAGTGGGATGCGATATCGCGTTTTAAGAAGCATTATAACCCTATTGCATCGATGCGGAAATATTTGCAAGCGCTATTTCCTTGCATGGAAGTGACGCATTTACATTATTCTGAAGTGAGTTCGAGGTATACATGACACTTCGG
This sequence comes from Xylocopa sonorina, assembly GCF_050948175.1. Lineage (NCBI taxonomy): Eukaryota > Metazoa > Arthropoda > Insecta > Hymenoptera > Apidae > Xylocopa > Xylocopa sonorina. Next base: position 649,352 of record NW_027490157.1, read on the forward strand.
AATGAATATTACAACTTATCACGAAACATAGAAATGTGATGCGATATCGCGATCTAAGAAGCATTAGAACTCTATTGCTACGATACGTAGGAATCTGCAAACGCTATTTCCTAGCAAGGGAGATTCGCATTTACATTCTCTTGAAGTGAATACGAGGTATACATGACACTTCGCAATGAACACTATATCTTATCACGAAACATAGAAATGAGATCCGATATCGCGTTTTGAGAAGCATTAGTACTCTATTGCTACGATACATAGACATCTGCAAACGCTATTTCCTAGCAAGGGAGATTCGCATTTACATTCTTTTGAAGTGAATACGAGGTATACATGACACTTCGCAATGAACATTATATCTTATCATGTAACATAGGAGTGAGATGCGAAATCGCGATTTAAGTAGCATTAGAATTCTATTGCTACGATACGTAGGCATCCGCAAACGCTATTTACTAACAAGCAATAGCGGCATTTACATTCTTTTGAAGTGAATTCGAGGTTTACATCACACTTCGGAATGAATACTATAACATATCACGAAACATGGAAATGAAATGCGATATCGCGATCTAAGAAGCATTAGAACTCTATTGCTACGATACGTAGGCATCTGCAAACGCTATGCCCTAGCAAGGAATAGTCGCATTTATATTCCTTTGATGTGAATACGAGGTATACATGACACTTCGCAATGAATATTATATCCTATCATGAAACATAGAAGAGGGGTGCGATATCGCGATCTAAGGAGCATTAGAACCCTATTGCTACAAAACTCAGGCATCTGCAAACGCTATTTCCTAGCAAGGAAGTGTCGCATTTACATTCTTTTGAAGCGAATACCAGGTATACATGACACTTCGCAGTGAATATTATATCTTATCACGAAGCATAGAAATGAGATGCGATATCGCGTTTTGAGAAGCATTAGAACTCTATTGCTACGATACATAGACATCTGCAAACGCTATTTCCTAGCAAGGAAGATGCGCATTTACATTCTTTTGAAGTGAATACGAGGTATACATGACACTTCGCAATGAACATTATATCTTATCACGAAACATAGAAATGAGATGCGATATCGCGATCTAAGAAGCATTAGAACTCTATTGCTACGATACGTAGGAATCTGCAAACGCTATTTCCTAGCAAGGGAGATTCGCATTTACATTCTCTTGAAGTGAATACGAGGTATACATGACACTTCGCAATGAATATTATATCTTATCACGAAACATAGAAATGAGATGCGATATCGCGATTTAAGTAGCATTAGAACTCTATCGCTACGATACGTAGGCATCTGCAAACGCTATTTCCTAGGATGGAATCGTCGCATTTACATTCTTTTGAAGTGAATACGAGGTATACATGACACTTCGCAATGAATATTATATCTTATCACGAAACATATAAATGAGATGCGATATCGCGTTTTGAGAAGCATTAGAACTCCATTGCTACGATACGTAGACATCTGCAAACGCTATTTCCTAGCAAGGAAGATTCGCTTTTACATTCTTTTGAAGTGAATACGAGGTGTACATGACACTTCGCAATGAATATTATATCTTATCATGAAACACAGAAGAGGGATGCGATATCGCGTTTTAAGGAGCATTAGAACTATACGGTCTCGATGCGGAGACATCTGCAAACGCTATTTCCTAACATGGAGGTGTCGCACTTACATTCTTTTCAAGTGAATACGAGGTATACATGACACTTCGCGATGAATATTATATCTTATCACGAAACATATAAATGAGATGCGATATCGCGATTTAAGTAGCATTAGAACTCTATTGCTACGATACGTAGACGTCTGAATACGCCATTTCCTAGCAAAGATGTGTCGCATTTACATTCGTTTGGAGAGAATACGAGGTATGCATGACACTTCGCAAAGAATGTTATATCTTATCATGAAACACAGAAGAGGGATGCGATATCGCGTTTTAAGAAGCATTAGAAGTCTATGGCCTCGATGCGGAGACATCTGCAAACTCCATTTCCTAGCATGGAAGTGTCGCACTTACATTCTTTTGAAGTGAATGCGAGGTATACATGACATTTCGCAATGAATATTATATCTTATCACGAAACATATAAGTGGGATGCGATATCGCGATTTAAGTAGCATTAGAACTCTATTGCTACGATACGTAGACATCTGCAAACGCTATTTCCTAGCAAGCAATAGTCGCATTTACTTTCGTTTGAAGTGAATACGAGGTGTACATGACACTTCGCAATGAATATAATATCTAATCACGAAACATAGAAATGAGATGCGAAATCGCGATTTAAGAAGCATTAGAAATATACGGACTCGATGCGGAGACATCTGCAAACGCTATTTCCTAGCAAACAGTAGTCACATTTACATTCTTTTGTAGTGAATACGAGGTATACATGACATTTCGCAATGAATATTATATCTTATCACGAAACATAGAAATGAGATGCGATATCGTGATTTAAGTAGCATTAGAACTCTATTGCTACGATACGTAGGCATCTGCAAACGCTATTTCCTAACAAGCAATAGTCGCATTTACATTCTTTTGAAGTGAATTCGAGGTTTACATCACACTTCGGAATGAATACTATAACATATTACGAAACATAGAAATGAGATGCGATATCGCGATCTAAGAAGCATTAGAACTCTATTGCTACGATACGTAGGCATCTGCAAACGCTATGCCCTAGCAAGGAATAGCCGCATTTACATTCTTTTGAAGTGAATACGAGGTATACGTGACACTTCGCAATGAACATTATATCTTATCATGTAACATAGAAGTGAGATGCGATATCGCGTTTAAAGAAGCATTAGAACCCTATTGCCTCGATGCGGAGATATCTGCAAACGCTATTTCCTAGCAAGCAATAGTCGCATTTACTTTCGTTTGAAGCGAATACGAGGTGTACATGACACTTCGCATTGAATATAATATCTAATCACGAAACATAGAAATGAGATGCGAAATCGCGATTTAAGAAGCATTAGAAATATACGGACTCAATGCGGAGACATCTGCAAACGCTATTTCCTAGCAAACAGTAATCACATTTACATTCTTTTGTAGTGAATACGAGGTATACATGACATTTCGCAATGAATATTATATCTTATCACGAAACATAGAAATGAGATGCGATATCGCGATTTAAGTAGCATTAGAACTCTATTGCTACGATACGTAGGCATCTGCAAACGCTATTTCCTAACAAGCAATAGTCGCATTTACATTCTTTTGAAGTGAATTCGAGGTTTACATCACACTTCGGAATGAATACTATAACATATTACGAAACATAGAAATGAGATGCGATATCGCGATCTAAGAAGCATTAGAATTCTATTACTACGATACGTAGGCATCTGCAAACGCTATGCCCTAGCAAGGAATAGTCGCATTTACATTCCTTTGATGTGAATACGAGGTATACATGACACTTCGCAATGAATATTATATCTTATCATGAAACATAGAAGAGAGATGCGATATCGCGTTTTAAGAAGCATTAGAACTCTATGGCATCGATGCGGAGACATCAGCAAACGCTATTTCCTAACATGGAAGTGTCGCACTTACATTTTTTGCAAGTGAATACGAGGTATACATGAAACTTCGCAATGAATATTATATCTTATCATGAAGCATAGAAATGAGATGCGATATCGCGTTTTGAGAAGCATTAGAACACCATTGCTACGAAACGTAGACATCTGCAAGCGCTATTTCCTAGCAAGGAAGATTCGCATTTACATTCTTTTGAAGTGAATACGAGGTATACATGACACATCGCAAAGAACATTATATCTTATCACGAAACATAGAAATGAGATGTCATATCGCGATTGAAGTAGCATTAGAACGCTATTGCTACGATACGTAGACATCTGAATACGCCATTTCCTAGCAAGGAAGTGTCGCATTTACATTTGTTTGGAGAGAAGAGGAGGTATACATGACACTTCGCAATGAATATTATATCTTATCATGAAACATAGAAGAGAGATTCGATATCGCGTTCTAAGAAGCATTAGAACTCTATGGCCTCGACGCGGAGACATCTGCAGACGTCTGCAGATAAATATTATATCTTATCATGAAACATGGAAGAGAGGTGCGATATCGCGTTTTAAGAAGCATTAGAACTCTATGGCCTCTATGCGGAGACATCTGCAAACGCTATTTCCTAGCATGGAAGTGTCGCACTTACATTCTTTCGAAGTGAATACGAGGTATACATGACACTTCGCAATGAATATTATATCTTATCATGAAGCATAGAAATGAGATGCGATATCGCGTTTTGAGAAGCATTAGAACACTATTGCTACGATACGTAGACATCTGCAAACGCTACTTCCTAGCAAGGAAGATTCGCATTTACATTCTTTTGAAGTAAATACGAGGTATAAATGACACTTCAGAATGAATATTATAACTTATCACGAAACATAGAAATGAGATGCGATATCGCGATCTAAGAAGCATTAGAACTCCATTGCTACGATACGTAGGCATCTGCAAACGTTATTTCCTAGCAAGGAAGATTCGCATTTACATTCTTTTGAAGTGAATACGAGGTATAAATGACACTTCGCATAGAACATTAAATCTTCTCGTGAAACATAGAAGTGAGATGCGATATCGCGTTTTAAGAAGCATTAGAACTCTATTGCCTCGACGCGTAGAGTTCTGCAGACGCTATTTCCTAGCACCGAAGTGTCGCATTTACATTCTTTTGAAGTGAATACGAGGTGTACATGACACTTCGCAATGAATATTATATCTTATCACGAAACATATAAATGAGATGCGAAATCGTGATTTAAGTAGCATTAGAACACTATTGCTACGATACGTAGACATCTGCAAACGCTATCTCCTAGCAAGCAATAGTCGCATTTACATTCTTTTGTAGCGAGTACGAGGTATAGATGACACTTCGCAATGAATAGTATATCTTATCATGAAACATAGAGAGAGATGCGATATCGCGATCTAAGAAGCATTAGAACCCTATTGCTACGATACTCAGGCATCTGCAAACGCTATTTCCTAGCAAGGAAGTGTCGCATTTACATTCGTTTGGAGTGAATACGAGGTATACATGACACTTCGCAATGAATATTATATCTTATCACCAAACATAGAAATGAAATGTGACATCTCGTTTTAAGAAGCATTAGGACCCTTTTGCTACGAAACGTAGACATCTGCAAACGCTATTTCCTAGGATGGAAACGTCGCATTTACATTCTTTTGAAATGAATACGAGGTATACATGACACTTCGCAATGAATATTATATCTTATCACGAAACATATAAATGAGATGCGAAATCGCGATTTAAGTAGCATTAGAACTCTATTGCTACGATACGTAGACATCTGCAAACGCTATATCCTAGCAAGCAATAGTCGCATTTACATTCTTTTGTAGTGAATACGAGGTATACATGACACTTCGCAATGAATATAATATCTTATCACGAAACATGGAAGTGGGATGCGATATCGCTATTTAAGTAGCATTAGAACTCTATTGCTACGATATGTAGACATCTGAATACGCCATTTCCTAGCAAGGAAGTGTCGCATTTACATTTGTTTGGAGAGAAGAGGAGGTATACATGACACTTCGCAATGAATATTATATCTTATCATGAAACATAGAAGAGAGATTCGATATCGCGTTCTAAGAAGCATTAGAACTCTATGGCCTCGACGCGGAGACATCTGCAGACGTCTGCAGATAAATATTATATCTTATCATGAAACATGGAAGAGAGGTGCGATATCGCGTTTTAAGAAGCATTAGAACTCTATGGCCTCTATGCGGAGACATCTGCAAACGCTATTTCCTAGCATGGAAGTGTCGCACTTACATTCTTTCGAAGTGAATACGAGGTATACATGACACTTCGCAATGAATATTATATCTTATCATGAAGCATAGAAATGAGATGCGATATCGCGTTTTGAGAAGCATTAGAACACTATTGCTACGATACGTAGACATCTGCAAACGCTACTTCCTAGCAAGGAAGATTCGCATTTACATTCTTTTGAAGTAAATACGAGGTATAAATGACACTTCAGAATGAATATTATAACTTATCACGAAACATAGAAATGAGATGCGATATCGCGATCTAAGAAGCATTAGAACTCCATTGCTACGATACGTAGGCATCTGCAAACGTTATTTCCTAGCAAGGAAGATTCGCATTTACATTCTTTTGAAGTGAATACGAGGTATAAATGACACTTCGCATAGAACATTAAATCTTCTCGTGAAACATAGAAGTGAGATGCGATATCGCGTTTTAAGAAGCATTAGAACTCTATTGCCTCGACGCGTAGAGTTCTGCAGACGCTATTTCCTAGCACCGAAGTGTCGCATTTACATTCTTTTGAAGTGAATACGAGGTGTACATGACACTTCGCAATGAATATTATATCTTATCACGAAACATATAAATGAGATGCGAAATCGTGATTTAAGTAGCATTAGAACACTATTGCTACGATACGTAGACATCTGCAAACGCTATCTCCTAGCAAGCAATAGTCGCATTTACATTCTTTTGTAGCGAGTACGAGGTATAGATGACACTTCGCAATGAATAGTATATCTTATCATGAAACATAGAGAGAGATGCGATATCGCGATCTAAGAAGCATTAGAACCCTATTGCTACGATACTCAGGCATCTGCAAACGCTATTTCCTAGCAAGGAAGTGTCGCATTTACATTCGTTTGGAGTGAATACGAGGTATACATGACACTTCGCAATGAATATTATATCTTATCACCAAACATAGAAATGAAATGTGACATCTCGTTTTAAGAAGCATTAGGACCCTTTTGCTACGAAACGTAGACATCTGCAAACGCTATTTCCTAGGATGGAAACGTCGCATTTACATTCTTTTGAAATGAATACGAGGTATACATGACACTTCGCAATGAATATTATATCTTATCACGAAACATATAAATGAGATGCGAAATCGCGATTTAAGTAGCATTAGAACTCTATTGCTACGATACGTAGACATCTGCAAACGCTATATCCTAGCAAGCAATAGTCGCATTTACATTCTTTTGTAGTGAATACGAGGTATACATGACACTTCGCAATGAATATAATATCTTATCACGAAACATGGAAGTGGGATGCGATATCGCTATTTAAGTAGCATTAGAACTCTATTGCTACGATATGTAGACATCTGAATACGCCATTTCCTAGCAAGGAAGTGTCGCATTTACATTCGTTTGGAGAGAATACGAGGTATACATGACACTTCGCAATGAATATTATATCTTATCACGAAACATATAAATGAGATGCGAAATCGCGATTTAAGTAGCATTAGAACTCTATTGCTACGATACGTAGACATCTGCAAACGCTATTTACTAGCAAGGAAGATGCGCATTTACATTCTTTTGAAGTGAATACGAGGTATACATGACACTTCGCAATGAATATTATATCTTATAATGGAACATAGAAGTGAGGTGTCATATCGCGATTGAAGTAGCATTAGAACGCTATTGCTACGATACGCAGACATCTGCAAACGCTATTTCCTAGCAAGCAATAGTCGCATTTACATTCTTTTGATGTGAATACAAGATATACATGTCCATTCGCAATGAATATTCTTTCTTATCACGAAACATAGAAATGAGATGCGATATCGCGATTTAAGTAGCATTAGAACTCTATTGCTACGATACGTAGACATCTGAATACGCTATTTCCTAGCAAGGAATAGTCGCATTTACATTCTTTTGAAGTGAATACGAGGTATACATCACACTCCGCAATGAATATTATAACTTATAGCGAAACATAGAAATGAGATTCGATATCGCTATCTGAGCAGCATTAGAACTCTATTGCTACGATACGTAGGCATCTGCAGACACTATTTCCTAGCATGGAAGTGTCGCAATTACATTCTTTTGAAGTGAATACGAGGTATACATGACACTTCGCAATGAATATTATAACTTATAGCGAAACATAGAAATGAGATGCGATATCGCGTTTTGAGAAGCATTAGAAGTCCATTGCTACGATACGCAGACATCTGCAAACGCTATTTCCTAGCAAGGGAGATTCGCATTTACATTCTTTTGAAGTGAATGCGAGGTGTACATGACACTTCGCAATGAATGTTATATCTTATCACGAAACATGGAAGTGGGATGCGATATCGCTATTTAAGTAGCATTAGAACTCTATTGCTACGATACGTAGACATCTGAATACGCCATTTCCTAGGAAGGAAGTGCCGCATTTACATTCGTTTGGAGAGAATACGAGGTATACATGACACTTCGCAATGAATATTATATCTTATCACGAAACATATAAATGAGATGCGAAATCGCGATTTAAGTAGCGTTAGAACTCTATTGCTACGATACGTAGACATCTGCAAACGCTATATCCTAGCAAGCAATAGTCGCATTTACATTCTTTTGTAGTGAATACGAGGTATACATGACACTTCGCAATGAATAGTATATCTTATCATGAAACATAGAGTGAGATGGGATATCGCGATCTAAGAAGCATTAGAACCCTATTGCTACGATACTCAGGCATCTGCAAACGCTATTTCCTAGCAAGGAAGTGTCGCATTTACATTCGTTTGTAGTGAATACGAGGTATACATGACACTTCGCAATGAATATTATATCTTATCACCAAACATAGAAATGAAATGTGACATCTCGTTTTAAGAAGCATTAGGACCCTTTTGCTACGAAACGTAGACATTTGCAAACGCTATTTCCTAGGATGGAAACGTCGCATTTACATTCTTTTGAAATGAATACGAGGTATACATGACACTTCGCAATGAATATTATATCTTATCATGAAGCATAGAAATGAGATGCGATATCGCGTTTTGAGAAGCATTAGAACACTATTGCTACGAAACGTAGACATCTGCAAGCGCTATTTCCTAGCAAGGAATAGTCGCATTTACATTCTTTTGAAGTGAACACGAGGTATACATGACACTTCGCAATGAATATTATAACTTATAGCGAAACATAGAAATGAGATGCGATATCGCGTTTTGAGAAGCATTAGAACTCCATTGCTACGATACGCAGACATCTGCAAACGCTATTTCCTAGCATGGAAGATTCGCATTTACATTCTTTTGAAGTGAATACGAGGTATACATGACACTTCCCAATGAACATTATATCTTATCATGTAACATATAAGTGGGATGCGATATCGCGTTTTAAGAAGCATTATAACCCTATTGCATCGATGCGGAAATATTTGCAAGCGCTATTTCCTTGCATGGAAGTGACGCATTTACATTATTCTGAAGTGAGTTCGAGGTATACATGACACTTCGGAATGAATATTACAACTTATCACGAAACATAGAAATGTGATGCGATATCGCGATCTAAGAAGCATTAGAACTCTATTGCTACGATACGTAGGAATCTGCAAACGCTATTTCCTAGCAAGGGAGATTCGCATTTACATTCTCTTGAAGTGAATACGAGGTATACATGACACTTCGCAATGAACACTATATCTTATCACGAAACATAGAAATGAGATCCGATATCGCGTTTTGAGAAGCATTAGTACTCTATTGCTACGATACATAGACATCTGCAAACGCTATTTCCTAGCAAGGGAGATTCGCATTTACATTCTTTTGAAGTGAATACGAGGTATACATGACACTTCGCAATGAACATTATATCTTATCATGTAACATAGGAGTGAGATGCGAAATCGCGATTTAAGTAGCATTAGAATTCTATTGCTACGATACGTAGGCATCCGCAAACGCTATTTACTAACAAGCAATAGCGGCATTTACATTCTTTTGAAGTGAATTCGAGGTTTACATCACACTTCGGAATGAATACTATAACATATCACGAAACATGGAAATGAAATGCGATATCGCGATCTAAGAAGCATTAGAACTCTATTGCTACGATACGTAGGCATCTGCAAACGCTATGCCCTAGCAAGGAATAGTCGCATTTATATTCCTTTGATGTGAATACGAGGTATACATGACACTTCGCAATGAATATTATATCCTATCATGAAACATAGAAGAGGGGTGCGATATCGCGATCTAAGGAGCATTAGAACCCTATTGCTACAAAACTCAGGCATCTGCAAACGCTATTTCCTAGCAAGGAAGTGTCGCATTTACATTCTTTTGAAGCGAATACCAGGTATACATGACACTTCGCAGTGAATATTATATCTTATCACGAAGCATAGAAATGAGATGCGATATCGCGTTTTGAGAAGCATTAGAACTCTATTGCTACGATACATAGACATCTGCAAACGCTATTTCCTAGCAAGGAAGATGCGCATTTACATTCTTTTGAAGTGAATACGAGGTATACATGACACTTCGCAATGAACATTATATCTTATCACGAAACATAGAAATGAGATGCGATATCGCGATCTAAGAAGCATTAGAACTCTATTGCTACGATACGTAGGAATCTGCAAACGCTATTTCCTAGCAAGGGAGATTCGCATTTACATTCTCTTGAAGTGAATACGAGGTATACATGACACTTCGCAATGAATATTATATCTTATCACGAAACATAGAAATGAGATGCGATATCGCGATTTAAGTAGCATTAGAACTCTATCGCTACGATACGTAGGCATCTGCAAACGCTATTTCCTAGGATGGAATCGTCGCATTTACATTCTTTTGAAGTGAATACGAGGTATACATGACACTTCGCAATGAATATTATATCTTATCACGAAACATATAAATGAGATGCGATATCGCGTTTTGAGAAGCATTAGAACTCCATTGCTACGATACGTAGACATCTGCAAACGCTATTTCCTAGCAAGGAAGATTCGCTTTTACATTCTTTTGAAGTGAATACGAGGTGTACATGACACTTCGCAATGAATATTATATCTTATCATGAAACACAGAAGAGGGATGCGATATCGCGTTTTAAGGAGCATTAGAACTATACGGTCTCGATGCGGAGACATCTGCAAACGCTATTTCCTAACATGGAGGTGTCGCACTTACATTCTTTTCAAGTGAATACGAGGTATACATGACACTTCGCGATGAATATTATATCTTATCACGAAACATATAAATGAGATGCGATATCGCGATTTAAGTAGCATTAGAACTCTATTGCTACGATACGTAGACGTCTGAATACGCCATTTCCTAGCAAAGATGTGTCGCATTTACATTCGTTTGGAGAGAATACGAGGTATGCATGACACTTCGCAAAGAATGTTATATCTTATCATGAAACACAGAAGAGGGATGCGATATCGCGTTTTAAGAAGCATTAGAAGTCTATGGCCTCGATGCGGAGACATCTGCAAACTCCATTTCCTAGCATGGAAGTGTCGCACTTACATTCTTTTGAAGTGAATGCGAGGTATACATGACATTTCGCAATGAATATTATATCTTATCACGAAACATATAAGTGGGATGCGATATCGCGATTTAAGTAGCATTAGAACTCTATTGCTACGATACGTAGACATCTGCAAACGCTATTTCCTAGCAAGCAATAGTCGCATTTACTTTCGTTTGAAGTGAATACGAGGTGTACATGACACTTCGCAATGAATATAATATATAATCACGAAACATAGAAATGAGATGCGAAATCGCGATTTAAGAAGCATTAGAAATATACGGACTCGATGCGGAGACATCTGCAAACGCTATTTCCTAGCAAACAGTAGTCACATTTACATTCTTTTGTAGTGAATACGAGGTATACATGACATTTCGCAATGAATATTATATCTTATCACGAAACATAGAAATGAGATGCGATATCGTGATTTAAGTAGCATTAGAACTCTATTGCTACGATACGTAGGCATCTGCAAACGCTATTTCCTAACAAGCAATAGTCGCATTTACATTCTTTTGAAGTGAATTCGAGGTTTACATCACACTTCGGAATGAATACTATAACATATTACGAAACATAGAAATGAGATGCGATATCGCGATCTAAGAAGCATTAGAACTCTATTGCTACGATACGTAGGCATCTGCAAACGCTATGCCCTAGCAAGGAATAGCCGCATTTACATTCTTTTGAAGTGAATACGAGGTATACGTGACAGTTCGCAATGAACATTATATCTTATCATGTAACATAGAAGTGAGATGCGATATCGCGTTTAAAGAAGCATTAGAACCCTATTGCCTCGATGCGGAGATATCTGCAAACGCTATTTCCTAGCAAGCAATAGTCGCATTTACTTTCGTTTGAAGCGAATACGAGGTGTACATGACACTTCGCATTGAATATAATATCTAATCACGAAACATAGAAATGAGATGCGAAATCGCGATTTAAGAAGCATTAGAAATATACGGACTCAATGCGGAGACATCTGCAAACGCTATTTCCTAGCAAACAGTAATCACATTTACATTCTTTTGTAGTGAATACGAGGTATACATGACATTTCGCAATGAATATTATATCTTATCACGAAACATAGAAATGAGATGCGATATCGCGATTTAAGTAGCATTAGAACTCTATTGCTACGATACGTAGGCATCTGCAAACGCTATTTCCTAACAAGCAATAGTCGCATTTACATTCTTTTGAAGTGAATTCGAGGTTTACATCACACTTCGGAATGAATACTATAACATATTACGAAACATAGAAATGAGATGCGATATCGCGATCTAAGAAGCATTAGAATTCTATTACTACGATACGTAGGCATCTGCAAACGCTATGCCCTAGCAAGGAATAGTCGCATTTACATTCCTTTGATGTGAATACGAGGTATACATGACACTTCGCAATGAATATTATATCTTATCATGAAACATAGAAGAGAGATGCGATATCGCGTTTTAAGAAGCATTAGAACTCTATGGCATCGATGCGGAGACATCAGCAAACGCTATTTCCTAACATGGAAGTGTCGCACTTACATTTTTTGCAAGTGAATACGAGGTATACATGAAACTTCGCAATGAATATTATATCTTATCATGAAGCATAGAAATGAGATGCGATATCGCGTTTTGAGAAGCATTAGAACACCATTGCTACGAAACGTAGACATCTGCAAGCGCTATTTCCTAGCAAGGAAGATTCGCATTTACATTCTTTTGAAGTGAATACGAGGTATACATGACACATCGCAAAGAACATTATATCTTATCACGAAACATAGAAATGAGATGTCATATCGCGATTGAAGTAGCATTAGAACGCTATTGCTACGATACGTAGACATCTGAATACGCCATTTCCTAGCAAGGAAGTGTCGCATTTACATTTGTTTGGAGAGAAGAGGAGGTATACATGACACTTCGCAATGAATATTATATCTTATCATGAAACATAGAAGAGAGATTCGATATCGCGTTCTAAGAAGCATTAGAACTCTATGGCCTCGACGCGGAGACATCTGCAGACGTCTGCAGATAAATATTATATCTTATCATGAAACATGGAAGAGAGGTGCGATATCGCGTTTTAAGAAGCATTAGAACTCTATGGCCTCTATGCGGAGACATCTGCAAACGCTATTTCCTAGCATGGAAGTGTCGCACTTACATTCTTTCGAAGTGAATACGAGGTATACATGACACTTCGCAATGAATATTATATCTTATCATGAAGCATAGAATTGAGATGCGATATCGCGTTTTGAGAAGCATTAGAACACTATTGCTACGATACGTAGACATCTGCAAACGCTACTTCCTAGCAAGGAAGATTCGCATTTACATTCTTTTGAAGTAAATACGAGGTATAAATGACACTTCAGAATGAATATTATAACTTATCACGAAACATAGAAATGAGATGCGATATCGCGATCTAAGAAGCATTAGAACTCCATTGCTACGATACGTAGGCATCTGCAAACGTTATTTCCTAGCAAGGAAGATTCGCATTTACATTCTTTTGAAGTGAATACGAGGTATAAATGACACTTCGCATAGAACATTAAATCTTCTCGTGAAACATAGAAGTGAGATGCGATATCGCGTTTTAAGAAGCATTAGAACTCTATTGCCTCGACGCGTAGAGTTCTGCAGACGCTATTTCCTAGCACCGAAGTGTCGCATTTACATTCTTTTGAAGTGAATACGAGGTGTACATGACACTTCGCAATGAATATTATATCTTATCACGAAACATATAAATGAGATGCGAAATCGTGATTTAAGTAGCATTAGAACACTATTGCTACGATACGTAGACATCTGCAAACGCTATCTCCTAGCAAGCAATAGTCGCATTTACATTCTTTTGTAGCGAGTACGAGGTATAGATGACACTTCGCAATGAATAGTATATCTTATCATGAAACATAGAGAGAGATGCGATATCGCGATCTAAGAAGCATTAGAACCCTATTGCTACGATACTCAGGCATCTGCAAACGCTATTTCCTAGCAAGGAAGTGTCGCATTTACATTCGTTTGGAGTGAATACGAGGTATACATGACACTTCGCAATGAATATTATATCTTATCACCAAACATAGAAATGAAATGTGACATCTCGTTTTAAGAAGCATTAGGACCCTTTTGCTACGAAACGTAGACATCTGCAAACGCTATTTCCTAGGATGGAAACGTCGCATTTACATTCTTTTGAAATGAATACGAGGTATACATGACACTTCGCAATGAATATTATATCTTATCACGAAACATATAAATGAGATGCGATATCGCGATTTGAGTAGGATTAGAACTCTATTGCTACGATACGTAGACATCTGCAAACGCTATTTCCTAGCAAGCAATAGTCGCATTTACATTCTTTTGAAGTGAACACGAGGTATACATGACACTTCGCAATGAATATAATATCTTATCATGAAACATAGAAGAGAGATGCGATATCGCGTTTAAGAAGCATTAGAACTCTATTGCTACGGTACGTAGACATTTGAATACGATATTTCCTAGCAAGGAAGTGTCGCATTTTCATTCGTTTGATGTGAATTCGAGGTTTACATCACACATCGGAATGAATACTATAACATATTACGAAACATAGAAATGAGATGCCACATCGCGATCTAAGAAGCATTAGAACTCTATTGCTACGATACGTAGGCATCTGCAAACGCTATGCCCTAGCAAGGAATATCCGCATTTACATTCTTTTGAAGTGAATACGAGGTATACGTGACACTTCGCAATGAGCATTATATCTTATCATGTAACATAGAAGTGAGATGCGATATCGCGTTTTAAGAAGCATTAGAACCCTATTGCCTCGATGCGGAGATATCTGCAAACGCTATTTCCTAGCATGGAAGTGTCGCATTTACATACTTTTGACGTGAATTCGAGGTATACATGACACTTCGGAATGAATATTATAACTTATCACGAAACATAGAAATGAGAAGCGATATCGCGATCTAAGAAGCATTAGAATTCTATTGCTACGATATGTAGGCATCTGCAAACGCTATTTCCTTGTAAGCAAGAGTCGCATTTACATTCTTTTGAAGTGAATACGAGGTATACATGACACTTCGCAATGAATATTATATCTTATCACGAAACATAGAAATGAGATGCGATATCGCGATTTAAGTAGCATTAGAACTCTATTGCTACGATACGTAGGCATCTGCAAACGCTATTTCCTAACAAGCAATAGTCGCATTTACATTCTTTTGAAGTGAATTCGAGGTTTACATCAGACTTCGGAATGAATACTATAACATATCACGAAACATAGAAATGAGATGCGATATCGCGATCTAAGAAGCATTAGAACTCTATTGCTACGATACGTAGGCATCTGCAAACGCTATGCCCTAGCAAGGAATAGTCGCATTTACATTCCTTTGATGTGAATACGAGGTATACACGACACTTCGCAATGAATATTATATCTTATCATGAAACATAGAAGAGAGATGCGATATCGCGTTTTAGGAAGCATTAGTACTCTATGGCATCGATGCGGAGACATCAGCAAACGCTATTTCCTAACATGGAAGTGTCGCACTTACATTCTTTTCAAGTGAATACGAGGTATACATGACACTTCGCGATGAATATTATATCTTATCACGAAACATATAAATGAGATGCGATATCGCGGTTTAAGTAGCATTAGAACTCTATTGCTACGATACGTAGACGTCTGAATACGCCATTTCCTAGCAAAGATGTGTCGCATTTACATTCTTTTGAAGTGAATACGAGCTTTACATGACACTTCGCAATGAATATTATATCTTATCACGAAACGTAAAAATGAGTTGCGATATCGCGATTTAAGTAGCATTAGAACTCTATTGCTACGATACGTGGACATCTGAATACGCCATTTCCTAGCAAGGAAGTGTCGCATTTACATTCGTTTGGAGTGAATGCGAAGTATACATGACACTTCGCAATGAATATTATATCATATCATGAAACATAGAAGAGAGATGCGATATCGCGTTTCAAGAAGCACTAGAACTCTATGGCCTCGATGCGGAGACATCTGCAAACGCTATTTCCTAGCAAGAAATAGTCGCATTTACATTCTTTTGAAGTGAATACGAGGTATTCATGACACATCGCAATGAATAGTATATCTTATCACGAAACATAGAAATGAAATGCGATATCGCGATTTAAGTAGCATTAGAACTCTATTGCTACCATACGTAGACATCTGAATACGCCATTTCCTAGCGAGGAAGTGTCGCATTTACATTCTTTTGTAGTGAGTACGAGGTATAGATGACACTTCGCAATGAATAGTATATCTTATCATGAAACATAGAGAGAGATGCGATATCGCGATCTAAGAAGCATTAGAACCCTATTGCTACGATACTCAGGCATCTGCAAACGCTATTTCCTAGCAAGGAAGTGTCGCATTTACATTCGTTTGGAGTGAATACGAGGTATACATGACACTTCGCAATGAATATTATATCTTATCACCAAACATAGAAATGAAATGTGACATCTCGTTTTAAGAAGCATTAGGACCCTTTTGCTACGAAACGTAGACATCTGCAAACGCTATTTCCTAGGATGGAAACGTCGCATTTACATTTTTTTGAAATGAATACGAGGTATACATGACACTTCGCAATGAATATTATATCTTATCACGAAACATATAAATGAGATGCGATATCGCGATTTGAGTAGGATTAGAACTCTATTGCTACGATACGTAGACATCTGCAAACGCTATTTCCTAGCAAGCAATAGTCGCATTTACATTCTTTTGAAGTGAACACGAGGTATACATGACACTTCGCAATGAATATAATATCTTATCATGAAACATAGAAGAGAGATGCGATATCGCGTTTAAGAAGCATTAGAACTCTATTGCTACGGTACGTAGACATTTGAATACGATATTTCCTAGCAAGGAAGTGTCGCATTTTCATTCGTTTGATGTGAATTCGAGGTTTACATCACACATCGGAATGAATACTATAACATATTACGAAACATAGAAATGAGATGCGATATCGCGATCTAAGAAGCATTAGAACTCTATTGCTACGATACGTAGGCATCTGCAAACGCTATGCCCTAGCAAGGAATATCCGCATTTACATTCTTTTGAAGTGAATACGAGGTATACGTGACACTTCGCAATGAGCATTATATCTTATCATGTAACATAGAAGTGAGATGCGATATCGCGTTTTAAGAAGCATTAGAACCCTATTGCCTCGATGCGGAGATATCTGCAAACGCTATTTGCTAGCATGGAAGTGTCGCATTTACATACTTTTGACGTGAATTCGAGGTATACATGACACTTCGGAATGAATATTATAACTTATCACGAAACATAGAAATGAGAAGCGATATCGCGATCTAAGAAGCATTAGAATTCTATTGCTACGATATGTAGGCATCTGCAAACGCTATTTCCTTGTAAGCAAGAGTCGCATTTACATTCTTTTGAAGTGAATACGAGGTATACATGACACTTCGCAATGAATATTATATCTTATCACGAAACATAGAAATGAGATGCGATATCGCGATTTAATTAGCATTAGAACTCTATTGCTACGATACGTAGGCATCTGCAAACGCTATTTCCTAACAAGCAATAGTCGCATTTACATTCTTTTGAAGTGAATTCGAGGTTTACATCAGACTTCGGAATGAATACTATAACATATCACGAAACATAGAAATGAGATGCGATATCGCGATCTAAGAAGCATTAGAACTCTATTGCTACGATACGTAGGCATCTGCAAACGCTATGCCCTAGCAAGGAATAGTCGCATTTACATTCCTTTGATGTGAATACGAGGTATACACGACACTTCGCAATGAATATTATATCTTATCATGAAACATAGAAGAGAGATGCGATATCGCGTTTTAGGAAGCATTAGTACTCTATGGCATCGATGCGGAGACATCAGCAAACGCTATTTCCTAACATGGAAGTGTCGCACTTACATTCTTTTCAAGTGAATACGAGGTATACATGACACTTCGCGATGAATATTATATCTTATCACGAAACATATAAATGAGATGCGATATCGCGGTTTAAGTAGCATTAGAACTCTATTGCTACACATACGTAGACGTCTGAATACGCCATTTCCTAGCAAAGATGTGTCGCATTTACATTCTTTTGAAGTGAATACGAGCTTTACATGACACTTCGCAATGAATATTATATCTTATCACGAAACGTAAAAATGAGTTGCGATATCGCGATTTAAGTAGCATTAGAACTCTATTGCTACGATACGTGGACATCTGAATACGCCATTTCCTAGCAAGGAAGTGTCGCATTTACATTCGTTTGGAGTGAATGCGAAGTATACATGACACTTCGCAATGAATATTATATCATATCATGAAACATAGAAGAGAGATGCGATATCGCGTTTCAAGAAGCACTAGAACTCTATGGCCTCGATGCGGAGACATCTGCAAACGCTATTTCCTAGCAAGAAATAGTCGCATTTACATTCTTTTGAAGTGAATACGAGGTATTCATGACACATCGCAATGAATAGTATATCTTATCACGAAACATAGAAATGAAATGCGATATCGCGATTTAAGTAGCATTAGAACTCTATTGCTACCATACGTAGACATCTGAATACGCCATTTCCTAGCGAGGAAGTGTCGCATTTACATTCTTTTGTAGTGAGTACGAGGTATAGATGACACTTCGCAATGAATAGTATATCTTATCATGAAACATAGAGAGAGATGCGATATCGCGATCTAAGAAGCATTAGAACCCTATTGCTACGATACTCAGGCATCTGCAAACGCTATTTCCTAGCAAGGAAGTGTCGCATTTACATTCGTTTGGAGTGAATACGAGGTATACATGACACTTCGCAATGAATATTATATCTTATCACCAAACATAGAAATGAAATGTGACATCTCGTTTTAAGAAGCATTAGGACCCTTTTGCTACGAAACGTAGACATCTGCAAACGCTATTTCCTAGGATGGAAACGTCGCATTTACATTCTTTTGAAATGAATACGAGGTATACATGACACTTCGCAATGAATATTATATCTTATCACGAAACATATAAATGAGATGCGATATCGCGATTTGAGTAGGATTAGAACTCTATTGCTACGATACGTAGACATCTGCAAACGCTATTTCCTAGCAAGCAATAGTCGCATTTACATTCTTTTGAAGTGAACACGAGGTATACATGACACTTCGCAATGAATATAATATCTTATCATGAAACATAGAAGAGAGATGCGATATCGCGTTTAAGAAGCATTAGAACTCTATTGCTACGGTACGTAGACATTTGAATACGATATTTCCTAGCAAGGAAGTGTCGCATTTTCATTCGTTTGATGTGAATTCGAGGTTTACATCACACATCGGAATGAATACTATAACATATTACGAAACATAGAAATGAGATGCGATATCGCGATCTAAGAAGCATTAGAACTCTATTGCTACGATACGTAGGCATCTGCAAACGCTATGCCCTAGCAAGGAATATCCGCATTTACATTCTTTTGAAGTGAATACGAGGTATACGTGACACTTCGCAATGAGCATTATATCTTATCATGTAACATAGAAGTGAGATGCGATATCGCGTTTTAAGAAGCATTAGAACCCTATTGCCTCGATGCGGAGATATCTACAAACGCTATTTCCTAGCATGGAAGTGTCGCATTTACATACTTTTGACGTGAATTCGAGGTGTACATGACACTTCGGAATGAATATTATAACTTATCACGAAACATAGAAATGAGAAGCGATATCGCGATCTAAGAAGTATTAGAATTCTATTGCTACGATATGTAGGCATCTGCAAACGCTATTTCCTAACAAGCAATAGTCGCATTTACATTCTTTTGAAGTGAATTCGAGGTTTACATCAGACTTCGGAATGAATACTATAACATATCACGAAACATAGAAATGAGATGCGATATCGCGATCTAAGAAGCATTAGAACTCTATTGCTACGATACGTAGGCATCTGCAAACGCTATGCCCTAGCAAGGAATAGTCGCATTTACATTCCTTTGATGTGAATACGAGGTATACACGACACTTCGCAATGAATATTATATCTTATCATGAAACATAGAAGACAGATGCGATATCGCGTTTTAGGAAGCATTAGTACTCTATGGCATCGATGCGGAGACATCAGCAAACGCTATTTCCTAACATGGAAGTGTCGCACTTACATTCTTTTCAAGTGAATACGAGGTATACATGACAATTCGCGATGAATATTATATCTTATCACGAAACATATAAATGAGATGCGATATCGCGGTTTAAGTAGCATTAGAACTCTATTGCTACGATACGTAGACGTCTGAATACGCCATTTCCTAGCAAAGATGTGTCGCATTTACATTCGTTTGGAGAGAATACGAGGTATGCATGACACTTCGCAAAGAATGTTATATCTTATCATGAAACACAGAAGAGGGATGCGATATCGCGTTTTAAGAAGCATTAGATGTCTATGGCCTCGATGCGGAGACATCTGCAAACTCCATTTCCTAGCATGGAAGTGTCGCACTTACATTCTTTTGAAGTGAATGCGAGGTATACATGACATTTCGCAATGAATATTATATCTTATCACGAAACATATAAGTGGGATGCGATATCGCGATTTAAGTAGCATTAGAACTCTATTGCTACGATACGTAGACATCTGCAAACGCTATTTCCTAGCAAGCAATAGTCGCATTTACTTTCGTTTGAAGTGAATACGAGGTGTACATGACACTTCGCAATGAATATAATATCTAATCACGAAACATAGAAATGAGATGCGAAATCGCGATTTAAGAAGCATTAGAAATATACGGACTCGATGCGGAGACATCTGCAAACGCTATTTCCTAGCAAACAGTAGTCACATTTACATTCTTTTGTAGTGAATACGAGGTATACATGACATTTCGCAATGAATATTATATCTTATCACGAAACATAGAAATGAGATGCGATATCGCGATTTAAGTAGCATTAGAACTCTATTGCTACGATACGTAGGCATCTGCAAACGCTATTTCCTAACAAGCAATAGTCGCATTTACATTCTTTTGAAGTGAATTCGAGGTTTACATCACACTTCGGAATGAATACTATAACATATTACGAAACATAGAAATGAGATGCGATATCGCGATCTAAGAAGCATTAGAACTCTATTGCTGCGATACGTAGGCATCTGCAAACGCTATGCCCTAGCAAGGAATAGCCGCATTTACATTCTTTTGAAGTGAATACGAGGTATACGTGACACTTCGCAATGAACATTATATCTTATCATGTAACATAGAAGTGAGATGCGATATCGCGTTTTAAGAAGCATTAGAACCCTATTGCCTCGATGCGCAGATATCTGCAAACGCTATGTCCTAGCATGGAAGTGTCGCATTTACATACTTTTGACGTGAATTCGAGGTATACATGACACTTCGGAATGAATATTATAACTTATCACGAAACATAGAAATGAGAAGCGATATCGCGATCTAAGAAGCATTAGAATTCCATTGCTACGATATGTAGGCATCTGCAAACGCTATTTCCTTGTAAGCAAGAGTCGCATTTACATTCTTTTGAAGTGAATACGAGGTATACATGACACTTCGCAATGAATATTATATCTTATCACGAAACATAGAAATGAGATGCGATATCGCGATTTAAGTAGCATTATAACTCTATTGCTACGATACGTAGGCATCTGCAAACGCTATTTCCTAACAAGCAATAGTCGCATTTACATTCTTTTGAAGTGAATTCGAGGTTTACATCACACTTCGGAATGAATACTATAACATATTACGAAACATAGAAATGAGATGCGATATCGCGATCTAAGAAGCATTAGAATTCTATTACTACGATACGTAGGCATCTGCAAACGCTATGCCCTAGCAAGGAATAGTCGCATTTACATTCCTTTGATGTGAATACGAGGTATACATGACACTTCGCAATGAATATTATATCTTATCATGAAACATAGAAGAGAGATGCGATATCGCGTTTTAAGAAGCATTAGAACTCTATGGCATCGATGCGGAGACATCAGCAAACGCTATTTCCTAACATGGAAGTGTCGCACTTACATTTTTTGCAAGTGAATACGAGGTATACATGACACTTCGCAATGAATATTATATCTTATCATGAAGCATAGAAATGAGATGCGATATCGCGTTTTGAGAAGCATTAGAACACCATTGCTACGAAACGTAGACATCTGCAAGCGCTATTTCCTAGCAAGGAAGATTCGCATTTACATTCTTTTGAAGTGAATACGAGGTATACATGACACATCGCAAAGAACATTATATCTTATCACGAGACATAGAAATGAGATGTCATATCGCGATTGAAGTAGCATTAGAACGCTATTGCTACGATACGTAGACATCTGAATACGCCATTTCCTAGCAAGGAAGTGTCGCATTTACATTTGTTTGGAGAGAAGAGGAGGTATACATGACACTTCGCAATGAATATTATATCTTATCATGAAACATAGAAGAGAGATTCGATATCGCGTTCTAAGAAGCATTAGAACTCTATGGCCTCGACGCGGAGACATCTGCAGACGTCTGCAGATAAATATTATATCTTATCATGAAACATGGAAGAGAGGTGCGATATCGCGTTTTAAGAAGCATTAGAACTCTATGGCCTCTATGCGGAGACATCTGCAAACGCTATTTCCTAGCATGGAAGTGTCGCACTTACATTCTTTCGAAGTGAATACGAGGTATACATGACACTTCGCAATGAATATTATATCTTATCATGAAGCATAGAAATGAGATGCGATATCGCGTTTTGAGAAGCATTAGAACACTATTGCTACGATACGTAGACATCTGCAAACGCTACTTCCTAGCAAGGAAGATTCGCATTTACATTCTTTTGAAGTGAATACGAGGTATAAATGACACTTCAGAATGAATATTATAACTTATCACGAAACATAGAAATGAGATGCGATATCGCGATCTAAGAAGCATTAGAACTCCATTGCTACGATACGTAGGCATCTGCAAACGTTATTTCCTAGCAAGGAAGATTCGCATTTACATTCTTTTGAAGTGAATACGAGGTATAAATGACACTTCGCATAGAACATTAAATCTTCTCGTGAAACATAGAAGTGAGATGCGATATCGCGTTTTAAGAAGCATTAGAACTCTATTGCCTCGACGCGTAGAGTTCTGCAGACGCTATTTCCTAGCACGGAAGTGTCGCATTTACATTCTTTTGAAGTGAATACGAGGTGTACATGACACTTCGCAATGAATATTATATCTTATCACCAAACATAGAAATGAAATGTGACATCTCGGTTTAAGAAGCATTAGGACCATTTTGCTACGAAACGTAGACATCTGCAAACGCTATTTCCTAGGATGGAAACGTCGCATTTACATTCTTTTGAAATGAATACGAGGTATACATGACACTTCGCAATGAATATTATATCTTATCACGAAACATATAAATGAGATGCGATATCGCGATTCGAGTAGGATTAGAACTCTATTGCTACGATACGTAGACATCTGCAAACGCTATTTCCTAGCAAGCAATAGTCGCATTTACATTCTTTTGAAGTGAATACGAGGTATACGTGACACTTCGCAATGAGCATTATATCTTATCATGTAACATAGAAGTGAGATGCGATATCGCGTTTTAAGAAGCATTAGAACCCTATTGCCTCGATGCGGAGATATCTGCAAACGCTATTTCCTAGCATGGAAGTGTCGCATTTACATACTTTTGACGTGAATTCGAGGTATACATGACACTTCGGAATGAATATTATAACTTATCACGAAACATAGAAATGAGAAGCGATATCGCGATCTAAGAAGCATTAGAATTCTATTGCTACGATATGTAGGCATCTGCAAACGCTATTTCCTTGTAAGCAAGAGTCGCATTTACATTCTTTTGAAGTGAATACGAGGTATACATGACACTTCGCAATGAATATTATATCTTATCACGAAACATAGAAATGAGATGCGATATCGCGATTTAAGTAGCATTAGAACTCTATTGCTACGATACGTAGGCATCTGCAAACGCTATTTCCTAACAAGCAATAGTCGCATTTACATTCTTTTGAAGTGAATTCGAGGTTTACATCAGACTTCGGAATGAATACTATAACATATCACGAAACATAGAAATGAGATGCGATATCGCGATCTAAGAAGCATTAGAACTCTATTGCTACGATACGTAGGCATCTGCAAACGCTATGCCCTAGCAAGGAATAGTCGCATTTACATTCCTTTGATGTGAATACGAGGTATACACGACACTTCGCAATGAATATTATATCTTATCATGAAACATAGGAGAGAGATGCGATATCGCGTTTATGGAAGCATTAGTACTCTATGGCATCGATGCGGAGACATCAGCAAACGCTATTTCCTAACATGGAAGTGTCGCACTTACATTCTTTTCAAGTGAATACGAGGTATACATGACACTTCGCGATGAATATTATATCTTATCACGAAACATATAAATGAGATGCGATATCGCGGTTTAAGTAGCACTAGAACTCTATTGCTACGATACGTAGACGTCTGAATACGCCATTTCCTAGCAAAGATGTGTCGCATTTACATTCGTTTGGAGAGAATACGAGGTATGCATGACACTTCGCAAAGAATGTTATATCTTATCATGAAACACAGAAGAGGGATGCGATATCGCGTTTTAAGAAGCATTAGAAGTCTATGGCCTCGATGCGGAGACATCTGCAAACTCCATTTCCTAGCATGGAAGTGTCGCACTTACATTCTTTTGAAGTGAATGCGAGGTATACATGACACTTCGCGATGAATATTATATCTTATCACGAAACATATAAATGAGATGCGATATCGCGGTTTAAGTAGCATTAGAACTCTATTGCTACGATACGTAGACGTCTGAATACGCCATTTCCTAGCAAAGATGTGTCGCATTTACATTCTTTTGAAGTGAATACGAGCTTTACATGACACTTCGCAATGAATATTATATCTTATCACGAAACGTAAAAATGAGTTGCGATATCGCGATTTAAGTAGCATTAGAACTCTATTGCTACGATACGTGGACATCTGAATACGCCATTTCCTAGCAAGGAAGTGTCGCATTTACATTCGTTTGGAGTGAATGCGAAGTATACATGACACTTCGCAATGAATATTATATCATATCATGAAACATAGAAGAGAGATGCGATATCGCGTTTCAAGAAGCACTAGAACTCTATGGCCTCGATGCGGAGACATCTGCAAACGCTATTTCCTAGCAAGAAATAGTCGCATTTACATTCTTTTGAAGTGAATACGAGGTATTCATGACACATCGCAATGAATAGTATATCTTATCACGAAACATAGAAATGAAATGCGATATCGCGATTTAAGTAGCATTAGAACTCTATTGCTACCATACGTAGACATCTGAATACGCCATTTCCTAGCGAGGAAGTGTCGCATTTACATTCTTTTGTAGTGAGTACGAGGTATAGATGACACTTCGCAATGAATAGTATATCTTATCATGAAACATAGAGAGAGATGCGATATCGCGATCTAAGAAGCATTAGAACCCTATTGCTACGATACGTAGACGTCTGAATACGCCATTTCCTAGCAAAGATGTGTCGCATTTACATTCGTTTGGAGAGAATACGAGGTATGCATGACACTTCGCAAAGAATGTTATATCTTATCATGAAACACAGAAGAGGGATGCGATATCGCGTTTTAAGAAGCATTAGAAGTCTATGGCCTCGATGCGGAGACATCTGCAAACTCCATTTCCTAGCATGGAAGTGTCGCACTTACATTCTTTTGAAGTGAATGCGAGGTATACATGACACTTCGCGATGAATATTATATCTTATCACGAAACATATAAATGAGATGCGATATCGCGGTTTAAGTAGCATTAGAACTCTATTGCTACGATACGTAGACGTCTGAATACGCCATTTCCTAGCAAAGATGTGTCGCATTTACATTCTTTTGAAGTGAATACGAGCTTTACATGACACTTCGCAATGAATATTATATCTTATCACGAAACGTAAAAATGAGTTGCGATATCGCGATTTAAGTAGCATTAGAACTCTATTGCTACGATACGTGGACATCTGAATACGCCATTTCCTAGCAAGGAAGTGTCGCATTTACATTCGTTTGGAGTGAATGCGAAGTATACATGACACTTCGCAATGAATATTATATCATATCATGAAACATAGAAGAGAGATGCGATATCGCGTTTCAAGAAGCACTAGAACTCTATGGCCTCGATGCGGAGACATCTGCAAACGCTATTTCCTAGCAAGAAATAGTCGCATTTACATTCTTTTGAAGTGAATACGAGGTATTCATGACACATCGCAATGAATAGTATATCTTATCACGAAACATAGAAATGAAATGCGATATCGCGATTTAAGTAGCATTAGAACTCTATTGCTACCATACGTAGACATCTGAATACGCCATTTCCTAGCGAGGAAGTGTCGCATTTACATTCTTTTGTAGTGAGTACGAGGTATAGATGACACTTCGCAATGAATAGTATATCTTATCATGAAACATAGAGAGAGATGCGATATCGCGATCTAAGAAGCATTAGAACCCTATTGCTACGATACTCAGGCATCTGCAAACGCTATTTCCTAGCAAGGAAGTGTCGCATTTACATTCGTTTGGAGTGAATACGAGGTATACATGACACTTCGCAATGAATATTATATCTTATCACCAAACATAGAAATGAAATGTGACATCTCGTTTTAAGAAGCATTAGGACCCTTTTGCTACGAAACGTAGACATCTGCAAACGCTATTTCCTAGGATGGAAACGTCGCATTTACATTCTTTTGAAATGAATACGAGGTATACATGACACTTCGCAATGAATATTATATCTTATCGCGAAACATATAAATGAGATGCGATATCGCGATTTGAGTAGGATTAGAACTCTATTGCTACGATACGTAGACATCTGCAAACGCTATTTCCTAGCAAGCAATAGTCGCATTTACATTCTTTTGAAGTGAACACGAGGTATACATGACACTTCGCAATGAATATAATATCTTATCATGAAACATAGAAGAGAGATGCGATATCGCGTTTAAGAAGCATTAGAACTCTATTGCTACGGTACGTAGACATTTGAATACGATATTTCCTAGCAAGGAAGTGTCGCATTTTCATTCGTTTGATGTGAATTCGAGGTTTACATCACACATCGGAATGAATACTATAACATATTACGAAACATAGAAATGAGATGCGATATCGCGATCTAAGAAGCATTAGAACTCTATTGCTACGATACGTAGGCATCTGCAAACGCTATGCCCTAGCAAGGAATATCCGCATTTACATTCTTTTGAAGTGAATACGAGGTATACGTGACACTTCGCAATGAGCATTATATCTTATCATGTAACATAGAAGTGAGATGCGATATCGCGTTTTAAGAAGCATTAGAACCCTATTGCCTCGATGCGGAGATATCTACAAACGCTATTTCCTAGCATGGAAGTGTCGCATTTACATACTTTTGACGTGAATTCGAGGTATACATGACACTTCGGAATGAATATTATAACTTATCACGAAACATAGAAATGAGAAGCGATATCGCGATCTAAGAAGTATTAGAATTCTATTGCTACGATATGTAGGCATCTGCAAACGCTATTTCCTTGTAAGCAAGAGTCGCATTTACATTCTTTTGAAGTGAATACGAGGTATACATGACACTTCGCAATGAATATTATATCTTATCACGAAACATAGAAATGAGATGCGATATCGCGATTTAAGTAGCATTAGAACTCTATTGCTACGATACGTAGGCATCTGCAAACGCTATTTCCTAACAAGCAATAGTCGCATTTACATTCTTTTGAAGTGAATTCGAGGTTTACATCAGACTTCGGAATGAATACTATAACATATCACGAAACATAGAAATGAGATGCGATATCGCGATCTAAGAAGCATTAGAACTCTATTGCTACGATACGTAGGCATCTGCAAACGCTATGCCCTAGCAAGGAATAGTCGCATTTACATTCCTTTGATGTGAATACGAGGTATACACGACACTTCGCAATGAATATTATATCTTATCATGAAACATAGAAGAGAGATGCGATATCGCGTTTTAGGAAGCATTAGTACTCTATGGCATCGATGCGGAGACATCAGCAAACGCTATTTCCTAACATGGAAGTGTCGCACTTACATTCTTTTCAAGTGAATACGAGGTATACATGACACTTCGCGATGAATATTATATCTTATCACGAAACATATAAATGAGATGCGATATCGCGGTTTAAGTAGCATTAGAACTCTATTGCTACGATACGTAGACGTCTGAATACGCCATTTCCTAGCAAAGATGTGTCGCATTTACATTCGTTTGGAGAGAATACGAGGTATGCATGACACTTCGCAAAGAATGTTATATCTTATCATGAAACACAGAAGAGGGATGCGATATCGCGTTTTAAGAAGCATTAGATGTCTATGGCCTCGATGCGGAGACATCTGCAAACTCCATTTCCTAGCATGGAAGTGTCGCACTTACATTCTTTTGAAGTGAATGCGAGGTATACATGACATTTCGCAATGAATATTATATCTTATCACGAAACATATAAGTGGGATGCGATATCGCGATTTAAGTAGCATTAGAACTCTATTGCTACGATACGTAGACATCTGCAAACGCTATTTCCTAGCAAGCAATAGTCGCATTTACTTTCGTTTGAAGTGAATACGAGGTGTACATGACACTTCGCAATGAATATAATATCTAATCACGAAACATAGAAATGAGATGCGAAATCGCGATTTAAGAAGCATTAGAAATATACGGACTCGATGCGGAGACATCTGCAAACGCTATTTCCTAGCAAACAGTAGTCACATTTACATTCTTTTGTAGTGAATACGAGGTATACATGACATTTCGCAATGAATATTATATCTTATCACGAAACATAGAAATGAGATGCGATATCGCGATTTAAGTAGCATTAGAACTCTATTGCTACGATACGTAGGCATCTGCAAACGCTATTTCCTAACAAGCAATAGTCGCATTTACATTCTTTTGAAGTGAATTCGAGGTTTACATCACACTTCGGAATGAATACTATAACATATTACGAAACATAGAAATGAGATGCGATATCGCGATCTAAGAAGCATTAGAACTCTATTGCTGCGATACGTAGGCATCTGCAAACGCTATGCCCTAGCAAGGAATAGCCGCATTTACATTCTTTTGAAGTGAATACGAGGTATACGTGACACTTCGCAATGAACATTATATCTTATCATGTAACATAGAAGTGAGATGCGATATCGCGTTTTAAGAAGCATTAGAACCCTATTGCCTCGATGCGCAGATATCTGCAAACGCTATGTCCTAGCATGGAAGTGTCGCATTTACATACTTTTGACGTGAATTCGAGGTATACATGACACTTCGGAATGAATATTATAACTTATCACGAAACATAGAAATGAGAAGCGATATCGCGATCTAAGAAGCATTAGAATTCCATTGCTACGATATGTAGGCATCTGCAAACGCTATTTCCTTGTAAGCAAGAGTCGCATTTACATTCTTTTGAAGTGAATACGAGGTATACATGACACTTCGCAATGAATATTATATCTTATCACGAAACATAGAAATGAGATGCGATATCGCGATTTAAGTAGCATTATAACTCTATTGCTACGATACGTAGGCATCTGCAAACGCTATTTCCTAACAAGCAATAGTCGCATTTACATTCTTTTGAAGTGAATTCGAGGTTTACATCACACTTCGGAATGAATACTTAACATATTACGAAACATAGAAATGAGATGCGATATCGCGATCTAAGAAGCATTAGAATTCTATTACTACGATACGTAGGCATCTGCAAACGCTATGCCCTAGCAAGGAATAGTCGCATTTACATTCCTTTGATGTGAATACGAGGTATACATGACACTTCGCAATGAATATTATATCTTATCACGAAACATAGAAGAGAGATGCGATATCGCGTTTTAAGAAGCATTAGAACTCTATGGCATCGATGCGGAGACATCAGCAAACGCTATTTCCTAACATGGAAGTGTCGCACTTACATTTTTTGCAAGTGAATACGAGGTATACATGACACTTCGCAATGAATATTATATCTTATCATGAAGCATAGAAATGAGATGCGATATCGCGTTTTGAGAAGCATTAGAACACCATTGCTACGAAACGTAGACATCTGCAAGCGCTATTTCCTAGCAAGGAAGATTCGCATTTACATTCTTTTGAAGTGAATACGAGGTATACATGACACATCGCAAAGAACATTATATCTTATCACGAGACATAGAAATGAGATGTCATATCGCGATTGAAGTAGCATTAGAACGCTATTGCTACGATACGTAGACATCTGAATACGCCATTTCCTAGCAAGGAAGTGTCGCATTTACATTTGTTTGGAGAGAAGAGGAGGTATACATGACACTTCGCAATGAATATTATATCTTATCATGAAACATAGAAGAGAGATTCGATATCGCGTTCTAAGAAGCATTAGAACTCTATGGCCTCGACGCGGAGACATCTGCAGACGTCTGCAGATAAATATTATATCTTATCATGAAACATGGAAGAGAGGTGCGATATCGCGTTTTAAGAAGCATTAGAACTCTATGGCCTCTATGCGGAGACATCTGCAAACGCTATTTCCTAGCATGGAAGTGTCGCACTTACATTCTTTCGAAGTGAATACGAGGTATACATGACACTTCGCAATGAATATTATATCTTATCATGAAGCATAGAAATGAGATGCGATATCGCGTTTTGAGAAGCATTAGAACACTATTGCTACGATACGTAGACATCTGCAAACGCTACTTCCTAGCAAGGAAGATTCGCATTTACATTCTTTTGAAGTGAATACGAGGTATAAATGACACTTCAGAATGAATATTATAACTTATCACGAAACATAGAAATGAGATGCGATATCGCGATCTAAGAAGCATTAGAACTCCATTGCTACGATACGTAGGCATCTGCAAACGTTATTTCCTAGCAAGGAAGATTCGCATTTACATTCTTTTGAAGTGAATACGAGGTATAAATGACACTTCGCATAGAACATTAAATCTTCTCGTGAAACATAGAAGTGAGATGCGATATCGCGTTTTAAGAAGCATTAGAACTCTATTGCCTCGACGCGTAGAGTTCTGCAGACGCTATTTCCTAGCACGGAAGTGTCGCATTTACATTCTTTTGAAGTGAATACGAGGTGTACATGACACTTCGCAATGAATATTATATCTTATCACCAAACATAGAAATGAAATGTGACATCTCGGTTTAAGAAGCATTAGGACCATTTTGCTACGAAACGTAGACATCTGCAAACGCTATTTCCTAGGATGGAAACGTCGCATTTACATTCTTTTGAAATGAATACGAGGTATACATGACACTTCGCAATGAATATTATATCTTATCACGAAACATATAAATGAGATGCGATATCGCGATTCGAGTAGGATTAGAACTCTATTGCTACGATACGTAGACATCTGCAAACGCTATTTCCTAGCAAGCAATAGTCGCATTTACATTCTTTTGAAGTGAATACGAGGTATACGTGACACTTCGCAATGAGCATTATATCTTATCATGTAACATAGAAGTGAGATGCGATATCGCGTTTTAAGAAGCATTAGAACCCTATTGCCTCGATGCGGAGATATCTCCAAACGCTATTTCCTAGCATGGAAGTGTCGCATTTACATACTTTTGACGTGAATTCGAGGTATACATGACACTTCGGAATGAATATTATAACTTATCACGAAACATAGAAATGAGAAGCGATATCGCGATCTAAGAAGCATTAGAATTCTATTGCTACGATATGTAGGCATCTGCAAACGCTATTTCCTTGTAAGCAAGAGTCGCATTTACATTCTTTTGAAGTGAATACGAGGTATACATGACACTTCGCAATGAATATTATATCTTATCACGAAACATAGAAATGAGATGCGATATCGCGATTTAAGTAGCATTAGAACTCTATTGCTACGATACGTAGGCATCTGCAAACGCTATTTCCTAACAAGCAATAGTCGCATTTACATTCTTTTGAAGTGAATTCGAGGTTTACATCAGACTTCGGAATGAATACTATAACATATCACGAAACATAGAAATGAGATGCGATATCGCGATCTAAGAAGCATTAGAACTCTATTGCTACGATACGTAGGCATCTGCAAACGCTATGCCCTAGCAAGGAATAGTCGCATTTACATTCCTTTGATGTGAATACGAGGTATACACGACACTTCGCAATGAATATTATATCTTATCATGAAACATAGGAGAGAGATGCGATATCGCGTTTATGGAAGCATTAGTACTCTATGGCATCGATGCGGAGACATCAGCAAACGCTATTTCCTAACATGGAAGTGTCGCACTTACATTCTTTTCAAGTGAATACGAGGTATACATGACACTTCGCGATGAATATTATATCTTATCACGAAACATATAAATGAGATGCGATATCGCGGTTTAAGTAGCACTAGAACTCTATTGCTACGATACGTAGACGTCTGAATACGCCATTTCCTAGCAAAGATGTGTCGCATTTACATTCGTTTGGAGAGAATACGAGGTATGCATGACACTTCGCAAAGAATGTTATATCTTATCATGAAACACAGAAGAGGGATGCGATATCGCGTTTTAAGAAGCATTAGAAGTCTATGGCCTCGATGCGGAGACATCTGCAAACTCCATTTCCTAGCATGGAAGTGTCGCACTTACATTCTTTTGAAGTGAATGCGAGGTATACATGACATTTCGCAATGAATATTATATCTTATCACGAAACATATAAGTGGGATGCGATATCGCGATTTAAGTAGCATTAGAACTCTATTGCTACGATACGTAGACATCTGCAAACGCTATTTCCTAGCAAGCAATAGTCGCATTTACTTTCGTTTGAAGTGAATACGAGGTGTACATGACACTTCGCAATGAATATAATATCTAATCACGAAACATAGAAATGAGATGCGAAATCGCGATTTAAGAAGCATTAGAAATATACGGACTCGATGCGGAGACATCTGCAAACGCTATTTCCTAGCAAACAGTAGTCACATTTACATTCTTTTGTAGTGAATACGAGGTATACATGACATTTCGCAATGAATATTATATCTTATCACGAAACATAGAAATGAGATGCGATATCGCGATTTAAGTAGCATTAGAACTCTATTGCTACGATACGTAGGCATCTGCAAACGCTATTTCCTAACAAGCAATAGTCGCATTTACATTCTTTTGAAGTGAATTCGAGGTTTACATCACACTTCGGAATGAATACTATAACATATTACGAAACATAGAAATGAGATGCGATATCGCGATCTAAGAAGCATTAGAACTCTATTGCTGCGATACGTAGGCATCTGCAAACGCTATGCCCTAGCAAGGAATAGCCGCATTTACATTCTTTTGAAGTGAATACGAGGTATACGTGACACTTCGCAATGAACATTATATCTTATCATGTAACATAGAAGTGAGATGCGATATCGCGTTTTAAGAAGCATTAGAACCCTATTGCCTCGATGCGCAGATATCTGCAAACGCTATGTCCTAGCATGGAAGTGTCGCATTTACATACTTTTGACGTGAATTCGAGGTATACATGACACTTCGGAATGAATATTATAACTTATCACGAAACATAGAAATGAGAAGCGATATCGCGATCTAAGAAGCATTAGAATTCCATTGCTACGATATGTAGGCATCTGCAAACGCTATTTCCTTGTAAGCAAGAGTCGCATTTACATTCTTTTGAAGTGAATACGAGGTATACATGACACTTCGCAATGAATATTATATCTTATCACGAAACATAGAAATGAGATGCGATATCGCGATTTAAGTAGCATTATAACTCTATTGCTACGATACGTAGGCATCTGCAAACGCTATTTCCTAACAAGCAATAGTCGCATTTACATTCTTTTGAAGTGAATTCGAGGTTTACATCACACTTCGGAATGAATACTTAACATATTACGAAACATAGAAATGAGATGCGATATCGCGATCTAAGAAGCATTAGAATTCTATTACTACGATACGTAGGCATCTGCAAACGCTATGCCCTAGCAAGGAATAGTCGCATTTACATTCCTTTGATGTGAATACGAGGTATACATGACACTTCGCAATGAATATTATATCTTATCACGAAACATAGAAGAGAGATGCGATATCGCGTTTTAAGAAGCATTAGAACTCTATGGCATCGATGCGGAGACATCAGCAAACGCTATTTCCTAACATGGAAGTGTCGCACTTACATTTTTTGCAAGTGAATACGAGGTATACATGACACTTCGCAATGAATATTATATCTTATCATGAAGCATAGAAATGAGATGCGATATCGCGTTTTGAGAAGCATTAGAACACCATTGCTACGAAACGTAGACATCTGCAAGCGCTATTTCCTAGCAAGGAAGATTCGCATTTACATTCTTTTGAAGTGAATACGAGGTATACATGACACATCGCAAAGAACATTATATCTTATCACGAGACATAGAAATGAGATGTCATATCGCGATTGAAGTAGCATTAGAACGCTATTGCTACGATACGTAGACATCTGAATACGCCATTTCCTAGCAAGGAAGTGTCGCATTTACATTTGTTTGGAGAGAAGAGGAGGTATACATGACACTTCGCAATGAATATTATATCTTATCATGAAACATAGAAGAGAGATTCGATATCGCGTTCTAAGAAGCATTAGAACTCTATGGCCTCGACGCGGAGACATCTGCAGACGTCTGCAGATAAATATTATATCTTATCATGAAACATGGAAGAGAGGTGCGATATCGCGTTTTAAGAAGCATTAGAACTCTATGGCCTCTATGCGGAGACATCTGCAAACGCTATTTCCTAGCATGGAAGTGTCGCACTTACATTCTTTCGAAGTGAATACGAGGTATACATGACACTTCGCAATGAATATTATATCTTATCATGAAGCATAGAAATGAGATGCGATATCGCGTTTTGAGAAGCATTAGAACACTATTGCTACGATACGTAGACATCTGCAAACGCTACTTCCTAGCAAGGAAGATTCGCATTTACATTCTTTTGAAGTGAATACGAGGTATAAATGACACTTCAGAATGAATATTATAACTTATCACGAAACATAGAAATGAGATGCGATATCGCGATCTAAGAAGCATTAGAACTCCATTGCTACGATACGTAGGCATCTGCAAACGTTATTTCCTAGCAAGGAAGATTCGCATTTACATTCTTTTGAAGTGAATACGAGGTATAAATGACACTTCGCATAGAACATTAAATCTTCTCGTGAAACATAGAAGTGAGATGCGATATCGCGTTTTAAGAAGCATTAGAACTCTATTGCCTCGACGCGTAGAGTTCTGCAGACGCTATTTCCTAGCACGGAAGTGTCGCATTTACATTCTTTTGAAGTGAATACGAGGTGTACATGACACTTCGCAATGAATATTATATCTTATCACCAAACATAGAAATGAAATGTGACATCTCGGTTTAAGAAGCATTAGGACCATTTTGCTACGAAACGTAGACATCTGCAAACGCTATTTCCTAGGATGGAAACGTCGCATTTACATTCTTTTGAAATGAATACGAGGTATACATGACACTTCGCAATGAATATTATATCTTATCACGAAACATATAAATGAGATGCGATATCGCGATTCGAGTAGGATTAGAACTCTATTGCTACGATACGTAGACATCTGCAAACGCTATTTCCTAGCAAGCAATAGTCGCATTTACATTCTTTTGAAGTGAATACGAGGTATACGTGACACTTCGCAATGAGCATTATATCTTATCATGTAACATAGAAGTGAGATGCGATATCGCGTTTTAAGAAGCATTAGAACCCTATTGCCTCGATGCGGAGATATCTCCAAACGCTATTTCCTAGCATGGAAGTGTCGCATTTACATACTTTTGACGTGAATTCGAGGTATACATGACACTTCGGAATGAATATTATAACTTATCACGAAACATAGAAATGAGAAGCGATATCGCGATCTAAGAAGCATTAGAATTCTATTGCTACGATATGTAGGCATCTGCAAACGCTATTTCCTTGTAAGCAAGAGTCGCATTTACATTCTTTTGAAGTGAATACGAGGTATACATGACACTTCGCAATGAATATTATATCTTATCACGAAACATAGAAATGAGATGCGATATCGCGATTTAAGTAGCATTAGAACTCTATTGCTACGATACGTAGGCATCTGCAAACGCTATTTCCTAACAAGCAATAGTCGCATTTACATTCTTTTGAAGTGAATTCGAGGTTTACATCAGACTTCGGAATGAATACTATAACATATCACGAAACATAGAAATGAGATGCGATATCGCGATCTAAGAAGCATTAGAACTCTATTGCTACGATACGTAGGCATCTGCAAACGCTATGCCCTAGCAAGGAATAGTCGCATTTACATTCCTTTGATGTGAATACGAGGTATACACGACACTTCGCAATGAATATTATATCTTATCATGAAACATAGGAGAGAGATGCGATATCGCGTTTATGGAAGCATTAGTACTCTATGGCATCGATGCGGAGACATCAGCAAACGCTATTTCCTAACATGGAAGTGTCGCACTTACATTCTTTTCAAGTGAATACGAGGTATACATGACACTTCGCGATGAATATTATATCTTATCACGAAACATATAAATGAGATGCGATATCGCGGTTTAAGTAGCACTAGAACTCTATTGCTACGATACGTAGACGTCTGAATACGCCATTTCCTAGCAAAGATGTGTCGCATTTACATTCGTTTGGAGAGAATACGAGGTATGCATGACACTTCGCAAAGAATGTTATATCTTATCATGAAACACAGAAGAGGGATGCGATATCGCGTTTTAAGAAGCATTAGAAGTCTATGGCCTCGATGCGGAGACATCTGCAAACTCCATTTCCTAGCATGGAAGTGTCGCACTTACATTCTTTTGAAGTGAATGCGAGGTATACATGACATTTCGCAATGAATATTATATCTTATCACGAAACATATAAGTGGGATGCGATATCGCGATTTAAGTAGCATTAGAACTCTATTGCTACGATACGTAGACATCTGCAAACGCTATTTCCTAGCAAGCAATAGTCGCATTTACTTTCGTTTGAAGTGAATACGAGGTGTACATGACACTTCGCAATGAATATAATATCTAATCACGAAACATAGAAATGAGATGCGAAATCGCGATTTAAGAAGCATTAGAAATATACGGACTCGATGCGGAGACATCTGCAAACGCTATTTCCTAGCAAACAGTAGTCACATTTACATTCTTTTGTAGTGAATACGAGGTATACATGACATTTCGCAATGAATATTATATCTTATCACGAAACATATAAGTGGGATGCGATATCGCGATCTAAGAAGCATTAGAACTCTATTGCTACGATACGTAGGCATCTGCAAACGCTATGCCCTAGCAAGGAATAGCCGCATTTACATTCTTTTGAAGTGAATACGAGGTATACGTGACACTTCGCAATGAACATTATATCTTATCATGTAACATAGAAGTGAGATGCGATATCGCGTTTTAAGAAGCATTAGAACCCTATTGCCTCGATGCGGAGATATCTGCAAACGCTATGTCCTAGCATGGAAGTGTCGCATTTACATACTTTTGACGTGAATTCGAGGTATACATGACACTTCGGAATGAATATTATAACTTATCACGAAACATAGAAATGAGAAGCGATATCGCGATCTAAGAAGCATTAGAATTCCATTGCTACGATATGTAGGCATCTGCAAACGCTATTTCCTTGTAAGCAAGAGTCGCATTTACATTCTTTTGAAGTGAATACGAGGTATACATGACACTTCGCAATGAATATTATATCTTATCACGAAACATAGAAATGAGATGCGATATCGCGATTTAAGTAGCATTATAACTCTATTGCTACGATACGTAGGCATCTGCAAACGCTATTTCCTAACAAGCAATAGTCGCATTTACATTCTTTTGAAGTGAATTCGAGGTTTACATCACTCTTCGGAATGAATACTATAACATATTACGAAACATAGAAATGAGATGCGATATCGCGATCTAAGAAGCATTAGAATTCTATTACTACGATACGTAGGCATCTGCAAACGCTATGCCCTAGCAAGGAATAGTCGCATTTACATTCCTTTGATGTGAATACGAGGTATACATGACACTTCGCAATGAATATTATATCTTATCATGAAACATAGAAGAGAGATGCGATATCGCGTTTTAAGAAGCATTAGAACTCTATGGCATCGATGCGGAGACATCAGCAAACGCTATTTCCTAACATGGAAGTGTCGCACTTACATTTTTTGCAAGTGAATACGAGGTATACATGACACTTCGCAATGAATATTATATCTTATCATGAAGCATAGAAATGAGATGCGATATCGCGTTTTGAGAAGCATTAGAACACCATTGCTACGAAACGTAGACATCTGCAAGCGCTATTTCCTAGCAAGGAAGATTCGCATTTACATTCTTTTGAAGTGAATACGAGGTATACATGACACATCGCAAAGAACATTATATCTTATCACGAAACATAGAAATGAGATGTCATATCGCGATTGAAGTAGCATTAGAACGCTATTGCTACGATACGTAGACATCTGAATACGCCATTTCCTAGCAAGGAAGTGTCGCATTTACATTTGTTTGGAGAGAAGAGGAGGTATACATGACACTTCGCAATGAATATTATATCTTATCATGAAACATAGAAGAGAGATTCGATATCGCGTTCTAAGAAGCATTAGAACTCTATGGCCTCGACGCGGAGACATCTGCAGACGTCTGCAGATAAATATTATATCTTATCATGAAACATGGAAGAGAGGTGCGATATCGCGTTTTAAGAAGCATTAGAACTCTATGGCCTCTATGCGGAGACATCTGCAAACGCTATTTCCTAGCATGGAAGTGTCGCACTTACATTCTTTCGAAGTGAATACGAGGTATACATGACACTTCGCAATGAATATTATATCTTATCATGAAGCATAGAAATGAGATGCGATATCGCGTTTTGAGAAGCATTAGAACACTATTGCTACGATACGTAGACATCTGCAAACGCTACTTCCTAGCAAGGAAGATTCGCATTTACATTCTTTTGAAGTGAATACGAGGTATAAATAACACTTCAGAATGAATATTATAACTTATCACGAAACATAGAAATGAGATGCGATATCGCGATCTAAGAAGCATTAGAACTCCATTGCTACGATACGTAGGCATCTGCAAACGTTATTTCCTAGCAAGGAAGATTCGCATTTACATTCTTTTGAAGTGAATACGAGGTATAAATGACACTTCGCATAGAACATTAAATCTTCTCGTGAAACATAGAAGTGAGATGCGATATCGCGTTTTAAGAAGCATTAGAACTCTATTGCCTCGACGCGTAGAGTTCTGCAGACGCTATTTCCTAGCACGGAAGTGTCGCATTTACATTCTTTTGAAGTGAATACGAGGTGTACATGACACTTCGCAATGAATATTATATCTTATCACGAAACATATAAATGAGATGCGAAATCGTGATTTAAGTAGCATTAGAACACTATTGCTACGATACGTAGACATCTGCAAACGCTATCTCCTAGCAAGCAATAGTCGCATTTACATTCTTTTGTAGTGAGTACGAGGTATAGATGACACTTCGCAATGAATAGTATATCTTATCATGAAACATAGAGAGAGATGCGATATCGCGATCTAAGAAGCATTAGAACCCTATTGCTACGATACTCAGGCATCTGCAAACGCTATTTCCTAGCAAGGAAGTGTCGCATTTACATTCGTTTGGAGTGAATACGAGGTATACATGACACTTCGCAATGAATATTATACCTTATCACCAAACATAGAAATGAAATGTGACATCTCGGTTTAAGAAGCATTAGGACCATTTTGCTACGAAACGTAGACATCTGCAAACGCTATTTCCTAGGATGGAAACGTCGCATTTACATTCTTTTGAAATGAATACGAGGTATACATGACACTTCGCAATGAATATTATATCTTATCACGAAACATATAAATGAGATGCGATATCGCGATTTGAGTAGGATTAGAACTCTATTGCTACGATACGTAGACATCTGCAAACGCTATTTCCTAGCAAGCAATAGTCGCATTTACATTCTTTTGAAGTGAACACGAGGTATACATGACACTTCGCAATGAATATTATATCTTATCATGAAACATAGAAGAGAGATGCGATATCGCGTTTAAGAAGCATTAGAACTCTATTGCTACGATACGTAGACATTTGAATACGATATTTCCTAGCAAGGAAGTGTCGCATTTTCATTCGTTTGGAGAGAATACGAGGTATACATGACACTTCGCAATGAATATTATATCTTATAATGAAATATAGAAGTGAGATGCGATATCGCGTTTTAAGAAGCATTAGAACTCTATTGCCTCGACGCGTATACATCTGCAGACGCTATTTCCTAGCAAGGAATAGTCGCATTTACATTCTTTTGAAGTGAATACGAGGTGTACATGACACTTCGCAATGAATATTATATCTTATCACGAAACGTAGAAATTAGTTGCGATATCGCGATTTAAGTAGCATTTGAACTCTATTTCTACGATACGTAGACATCTGAAAACGTCATTTTCTAGCAAGGAAGTGTCGCATTTGCATTCTTTTGAAGTGAATACGAGGTGTACATGACACCTCGCAGTGAAAATTATATCTTATCACGAAATATAGAAATGAGATGCGATATCGGGATTTAAGTAGCATTAGAACTCTATTGCTACGATACGTAGACATTTGAATACGCTACTTCCTAGCAAGGAAGATTCGCATTTACATTCTTCTGAAGTGAATACGTGGCATACATGACACTTCACAATGAACAT
The DNA here is from genome assembly GCF_050948175.1 of Xylocopa sonorina. Taxonomy (NCBI): domain Eukaryota; kingdom Metazoa; phylum Arthropoda; class Insecta; order Hymenoptera; family Apidae; genus Xylocopa; species Xylocopa sonorina. The sequence continues at coordinate 691,173 of NW_027490157.1, forward strand.
TATATCTTATCATGTGACATATATGTGAGATGCGATATCGCGTCTTAAGAAGCATTAGGACTCTATTGCCTCAATGCGGAGATATCTGCAAGGGCTATTCCTAGCATGGAAATGTCGCATTTAGATTCCTTTGAAGTGAATTCGAGGTATACATGACACTTCGGAGTGAATATTATAACTTATCACGAAGCATAGAAATGAGATGCGATATCGCGATCTAAGCAGCATTAGAACTCTATTGCTACGATACGTAGACATCTGAATACGCTACTTCCTAGCAAGGAAGTGTCGCATTTACATTCTTTTGAAATGAATTCGAGGTTTACATGACACTTCGGAATGAATATTATAACTTATCACGAAACGTATAAATGGGATGCGATATCGAGATTTAAGTAGCATTAGAAATCTATTGCTACGATACGTAGACATCTGAATACGCCATTTCCTAGCAAGGAAGTGTCGCATTTACATTCGCTTGGAGAGAATACGAGGTATACATGACATTTCGCAATGAATATTATATCTTATAATGAAACATAGAAGAGAGATGCGTTATCGCGGTCTAAGAAGCATTAGAACTCTACGGCCTCGATGCGGAGACATCTGCAAACGCTATCTCCTAGCATGGAAGTGTCGCACTTACATTCTTTTGAAGTGAATACGATGTACACATGACACTTCGCAATGAATATTATATCTTATCACGAAACATATAAATGAGATGCGATATCGAGATTTAAGTAGCATTAGAACTCTATTGCTACGATACGTAGAAATCTGAATACGCCATTTCCTAGCAAGGAAGTCTAGCATTTACATTCGTTTGGAGAGAATACGAGGTATACATGACACTTCGCAATGAATATTATATCTTATAATGAAACATAGAAGAGAGATGCGATATCGCGTTCTAAGAAGCATTAGAACTCTATGGCCTCGATGCGGAGATATCTGCAAACGCTACTTCCTAGCATGGAAGTGTCGCACTTACATTCTTTTGAAGTGAATTCGAGGTGTACATGACACTTCGGAATGAAAATTCTAACTTATCACGAATCATAGAAATGAGAGGCGATATCGCGTTTTGAGAAGCATTAGAACTCTATTGCTACGATACGTAGACATCTGCAAACGCTATTTCCTAGCAAGCAATAGTCGCATTTACATTCTTTTGAAGTGAATTCGAGGTTTACATGACACTTCGGAATGAATATTATAACTTATCACGAAACATAGAAATGAGATGCGATATCGCGTTTAAAGAAGCGTTAGATCTCTATTGCTACGATACCTAGACATCCGGAAACGCTATTTCCTATCAAGGAAGTGTCGCACTTACATTCGTTTGGAGTGAATACGAGGTACACGTGGCACTTCGCAATGAATATTATATCTTGTCAGGAAACGTAGAAGTGAGATGCGATATCGCGATTTAAAAAGCATTAGAACATTCTTGCTTCGATAGGTAGACATCTCCAATCGCATTTCCTAGCAAGGTAGTGTGGCATTTATATTCTTTTGAAGTATAGACCAGGTATACGTGGCAGTACGGAATGAATATTACATCTTATCATGAAACACAGAAATGGGAAGCGATATCGCGTTTTAAAACGCATTAGAACTCTGTAGCATCGAAACATAGTCATCTGGAAAGCATTTCCTAGCATGGAAGTGTGGCATTTAGATTCTTCTGAAGTGTAGTCGAGGTGTCCATAACTCTTCCCAATGAATATTACATGATATTATGAATCATAGAAATGAGAGGCGATATCGCGTTCTAAGAAGCATTAGAACTCTATTGCTACGATACGTAGACATATGCAAACACTATTTCCAAGGAAGGAATTGTCGCACTTACATTCCTTTGAAGTGAATACGAGGTATACATAACGATACCACAATTAATATTATATCTTACCACGAAACATAGAAATGAGATGCGATATCGCGATATAAGAAGCATTAGAACCCTATTGCTTCGATACGTAGACATCTGCAAACGTTATTTCCAAGCAAAGGACGTGTCGCATTTACATTCACTTGAAGTGTATGCGAGGTATATATGACACTTCGCAATGAATATTATAGCTTATCATGAAACATAGACGTGAGAAGCGATATCGCGTTTTAACAAGCATTAGGACTCTATTGCTACGATACGTAGACATCTGGATACTCTAGTTCCAGGCATGAAAGTGCCGCATTTACATTCCTTTGAATTGAATACGAGGTATACATAACACTTCACAATGAGTATTATACCTTATCATGAATCATATAAATGAGATGCGATATTTCGTTTTAAGAAGCATTAAAACTCTATTGCTTCGATACGTAGACATCTGCAAACGCTATTTACCGGGAAGGAAGTGTCGCATTTACATTCACTTGAAGTGTATGCGAGGTATATATGACACTTCGCAATGAATATTATAGCTTATCATGAAACATAGACGTGATATGCGATATCGCGATTTAAGAAGCATTAGAACTCCATTGCATCGATACAGAGACATCTGCAAACGCTATTTCCTAGCAAGGAAGTGTCGCATTTACATTCTTTTGAAGTGAATGTGAGGTATACATAACACTTCACTATGAATATTATATCTTATCATGAAACATAGAAATGAGATGCGATATCGCGATATAGGAAGCATTAGAACCCTATTGCTCCGATACGTAGACATCTGCAAACGTGTTTTCCTGGCATAGGACGTGTCCGCATTTACATTCCTTTGAATTGAATACGAGGTATACATAACACTTCGCAATGAGTATTATATCTTATCATGAAACAAAGAAATGAGATGCGATATCGCGTTTGAAGTAGCATTAGTACACTATTGCTTCGGTACGTAGAGAAATGGAATCGCTATTTCCAAGTATGAAAGTGTGGCATTTACATTCTTTTGAAGTGTAGACGAGATATACATAACACTTCGCGATGATATAACATCATATCATGAAACATAGATATGAGATGCGATATCGCGTTTTAAGAAGCGTTAGAACTCTATTGCTACGATACGTAGACCTCTGCAAACGCTACTTCCTAGCAAGGAAGTGTCGGATTTACATTCTTTTGATTTGAATACGAGGTATACATCACGTTTCGCAGTGGATATTATATCTTTTCATGAAACATAGAAATGAGATGCGATATCGCGTTTTAAGAAGCATTAGAACACTATTGCATCGATACAGAGACATCTGCAAACGCTATTTCCTAGCAAGGAAGTGTCGGATTTACATTCTTTTGAAGTAAATGCGAGGTATACATAACACTTCACTATGAATATTGTATCTTATCATGAAACATAGAAATGAGATGCTGTATCGCGTTTTAAGATGCATTAGAACACTATTACTACGATACGTAGATATCTGCAAACGCCATTTCCTAGCAAAGAAGTGTCGCATTTACATTCATTTGAAGTTTATGCGAGGTGTATGTGACATTTCGCAATGAATATTATATCTTATCATGAATCATAGAAATGAGAAGCGGTATCGCGTTTTAAGAAGCATTGGAACTCTATGGCTAGGATGCGTAGGCATCTGCAAACTCTATTTCCTAGCGAGCAAGTGTCGCATTTACATTCTTTTGAAGTGAATACGCGGTATACATGACACTTCGCAATGGATATTATAGTTTATCATGAAACATTGAAATGAGACGCGATATCGCGCTTTAAGAAGCATTAGTAATCTATTGCTACGATACGTAGATATCTGGAGACGCTATATCCTAGCAAGGAAATGTCGCATTTACGTTCTTTTGAAGTGAATACGTGGTATACACGACAATTCGCAATGAATATTATATCTTTTCATGAAACATAGAAATGAGATGCGATATCGCGTTATAAGAAGCATTAGAACTCTATTGCTACGATACGTAGATATCTGGAGTCTCTATTTCCTAGAAAGGAAGTGTCGCATTTACATTCATTTGAAGTGTAGACGAGGAATACATAACACCTCGCAATGAATATTATATCTTATCATGAGACATAGAGATGAGTTGCGATATCGCGTTTTAAGGAGAATTAGAACTCTATAGCTTCGATACAGAGATATCTGGGAACGTAATTTCCTAGAAAGGAAGTGTCGCATTTTGTAACGTAAAGCGTTCCGCCTGCCACCCATCAACCTCTTCGCACCCCCCAGCATCAACCCCTGGACGCATGCAACCAGCCAAACTCGCTTGCAGAACCAGCAACTGGAAGTGTTCAAGCGACCATACCTGCTCGCGTTCACTCACACCGAGTTCCGCTGCCTCACTCGCACCGCCGAGTATACCTGTCTCGCCCGCACCAAGGACGGGCAACCCTATCTCCCTCGCACCGAGGATTCCGTCCTGCAGGAAGTAGTAGTAGTAGTAGCCGCAGCGCATCACCTGAATGTGGTCTTTTCCAATTCCGGGAACAGGATCTGCTAGAACCTATATATTACTTCTAAGCTATGATATTCATACCATATCATGACGCATATATAAGAATTCCTTGATCTAAGTTACACTAAGTAAGATGCGTCCGATCAGCGGCATGCGCCGCTAGCCCCACCACGATCCGCGGGTCCCCACTCGCTGGACCGCGCGCTCTCCGCCTCGAGACGCGAGTCCCCCACTCGCGGGACCGCGATTTCCCTACCACGAACTTCCGCGACCGTAGCGCCCCGCGAACCGAGGAGGACAGAGACGCGTCTCCAGAGCACACACTCTGACTCGAGATCTCCTACCGAGGAGTCGAAACCTCTAGTTCTAGTTCGCTAGCCACCTCAATGTGGGGTTCAGGCATCGTATTTCTATTTCCATTTTAACTTAGTCTTAGTCTTAGAATTATTCCAGTTCTTGTATACTTTAAACCTAGAATATATTTTATTTTTACTTTTACTATATCCAAGTACAAGTTCTTTTACCAAGTCTACTATTTCCACATCCATTAATTTTATCAAGTGTTTATAATAATAGTTCTACTTTTAACATTACATTTAACTACGAATTCTTCCTCGGGTTCTTCCATACAACTGGGGTTGATCTTCATCAAATTGAAGGAGTATAGAAATCGGCTTTGTGACGTTGAGACCGCCGCTTATCCCTCAGATCTTACTCGAAAGTACAGAAAACCCTGGTGAATGAATCGTGCTTCCGGTTTGCGAAGAACGCGACGTGCGAGTAGGAAGAATTTCATACGATCACTTGTGCGTGAATATTTGGAGGGCGTTCCGAGAGTCCTCGTATACCAGCGACCTGCCTTCGCACCAGTCCAGACGCAGCTTTCCGAAGCGACCGCCGACGCTTCCGATCCAGACACCACGACGCATCACGCCGATTATGCCACATTCAGCATCATCGCTGAATTCCGACCGCCGTCCTCCTCTTCGCTGGCGACTGATCGAGATTTCCGTAGCAGCCAACAGAACGAAATCCGCTACGATCCCAGCAAACGATCCTCCACGCCGTCTCTACGTACAAATCGAAGGAGAAGTCATCGAAAGGTAGGGTCATTCCCTTGTTATCGCGAGTGTTTTCGCTAGTGTCGCGTCAGCCGAATTGTCGGACCCGGCCTTAACGCGTTCCCGCGGACCGAATTACCGAAAAATAGGCTCGTGTCGTAAAGCCTCCGGAGCAACGGAAAATAGATTCACCGGACGTGATACCTCGCATTCACCTCAAAAGAATGTAAATGCGACACTTCCTTGCTAGGAAATAAGGTTTGCAGATATCTACGTATCGAAGAATTAGAGCTCTAACGCTTCTTGAATCGCCATATCGCATCTCATTTCTATGTTTCATGATAAGATATAATATTCATTGTGGAGTGTCATGTATACCTCGTTTTCACTTCAATGGAACGTAAATGCGACACTTCCATGCTAGGAAATAGCGTTTGCAGATGTCTACGTATATTAGCAGTAGTGTTCTAATTCTTTTCAAAACGCGATATCGCATCTCGTTCCTATATTTCATGATAAGATATAATAATCATTGCGAAGTGTCATGTATACCTCGTATTCACTTCAAAAGAATGTAATTGCGACACTTCCTTGCTAGGAAATAGCGTTTCCAGACGTCTACATATCGAAACAATAGAGTTCTAGTTCTTCTTAACACGAGACATCGCATCTCATTTCTATGTTTCATGAAAAGTTATAATATTCATTGCGAAGTGTCATGTATACCTCGTATTCACTTCAAGAGAATGTAAATGCGACACTTCCTTGCGATTAAATAGCGCTTGCAGATGCCTACGTATCGTAGCAATGGAGTTCTAATGCTTCTTAAAACGCGATATCGCGTCTCATTTCAATGCTTCATGATAAGATATAATATTCATTGTGAAGTGTTATGTACTCCACGTCTACACTTCAAATGAATGTAAATGCGACGCTTCCTTGCTATTAAGTAGCGTTTGCAGATGTCTACGTATCGTAGCAATGGAGTTCTAATGCTTCTTAGAACGCGATAAAGCTCCTCATTTCTATGTTTCATGATAAGATATAATATTCATTGTGGAGTGTCATGTATATCTCGTATTCACTTCAAAAGAATTTAAATGTGACACTTCCATGCTAGGAAATAGCGTTTGCAGATGTCGACGAATCGTAGCAATAGAGTTCTAATGCTTCCTAAAACGCGATATCGCATCTCACTTCCAAGTTTCATGATAAGATATAATATTCACTGCGAAGTGTCATGTATACCTCGTATTCACTTCAAAAAAATGTAAATGCGACACTTCCGTGCTAGGAAATAGCGTTTCCAGATGACCACGTATCGAAAGAATAGAGTTCTAATACTTCTTAAAACGAGATGTCGCATCTGACTTCTATGTTTCATGATAAGATATAATATTCATTGCGAAGTGTCATGTATACCCCGTATTCACATCAAAGTAATGTAAATGCGACACATCCATGCTAGGAAACAGCGTTTGCAGATGTCTACGTATCGTAGCAATAGAGTTCTAATGCTTCTTAAAACGAGATGTCGTATTTCATTTCTATGTTTCGCAATAAGATATAATATTCATTGTGGAATGTTATGTATACCTCGCATTCACTTCAAAAGATTGTAAATGCGACACTTCCTTGCTAGGAAATATTGTTTGCAGATGTCTACGTATCATAAAAATGGAGTTCTAATGCTTCTCAAAACGCGATATCGCATCTCTCCTCTATGTTTCGTGATAAGATATAATATTCATTGCGAAGTGTCATGTATAGCTCGTATTCACTTCAAAAGAATGTAAATGCGAAACTTCCATGCTAGAAAATAGCGTTTGCAGATGTCTACGTATCGTAGCAATAGAGTTCTAATGCTTCTCAAAACGCGATATCGCAAGTCATTCCTATGTTTCATGATAAGATATAATATCCATCGCGAAGTGTCATGTACATCTCGTTTTCACTTCAAAAGAACGTAAATGCGAATCTTCCATGCTAGGAAATAGCGTTTGCAGATGTCTACGCATCGTAGCAATAGAGTACTAATGCTTCTTAAAACGAGATGTCGCATTTCATTTCTATGTTTCGTAATAAGATGTAATATTCATTGTGGAGTGTTATGTATACCTCGTATTCGCTTCAAAAGGATGTAAGTGCGACACTTCCTTGCTAGGAAATATTGTTTGCAGATGTCTAAGTATCGTAGCAATGGAGTTCTTGTGCTTCTTAAATCACGATATCGCATCTCATTTCTATGTTTCATGATAAGGTATAATACTCATTGCGAAGTGTCATGTATATCTCGTATTCACTTCAAAAGAATTTAAATGTGACACTTCCGTGCTAGGAAATAGCGTTTGCAGATGTCTACGAATCGTAGCAAAAGAGTTCTAATGCTTCTTAAAACGCGATATCGCATCTGACTTCTATGTTTCATGATAAGATATAATATTCATTGCGAAGTGTCATGTATACCTCGTATTCACTTCAAAGTAATGTAAATGCGACACTTGCATGCTAGGAAATAGCGTTTGCAGATGTCTACGTATCGTAGCAATAAGGTTCTACTGCTTCTTAAAACGATATGTCGCATCTCATTTCTATGTTTCATAATCAGATATAATATTCATTGCGAAGTGTCATGAATACCTCGTATTCACTTCAAAAGGATGTAAATGCGACACTTCCTTGCTAGCAAATAGCGTTTCCAGATGACTACGTGTCGAAACAATAGAGTTCTAATGATTCTTAAAACGCGATATCGCATATCACTTCTATGTTCCATGATAAGATATAATATACATTGCGAAGTGTCATGTATACCTCGTATTCACTTCAAAAGAATGTAAATGCGACACTTCCATGCTAGGAAATAGCGTTTGCAGATGTCTACGTATCGTAGCGATAGAGTTCTAATGCTTCTTAAAACGAGATGTCGTATTTCATTTCTATGTTTCGTAATAAGATATAATATTCATTGCGAAGTGTCATGTATACCTCGTATTCACTTCAAAAGAATGAAAATGCGACACATCCATGCAAGGAAGTAGCGTTTGCAGATGTCTACGTATCGTAGCAAGAGAGTTCTAACGCTTCTTAAAACGCGATATCGCATCTCACTTCAATGTTTCGAGATAAGATATAATATTCATTGCGAAGTGTCATGTATACCTCGTATTCACTTCAAGAGAATGTAAATGCGACACTTCCTGGCTAGGAAATAACATTTGCAGATGTCTACGCATCGTAGCAATAGAGTTCTAATGCTTCTTAAAACGCGATATCGCATTTCACTGCTACGTTTCATGATAAGATATAATATTCATTATGGAGTGCAATGAATAAATCGTATTCACTTCAAAAGAATGTAATTGCGACACTTCCTTGCTAGGAAGTAGCGTTTGCAGATGTCTACGTATCGAAGCAATAGGGTTCTAATGCTTCTCAAAACGCGATGTCCCTTCTCATTTCTATGTTTCATGATCAGATATAATATTATAATATTCATTGCGAAGTGTCATGTATACCTCGTCTAGACTTCAAAAGAATGTAAATGCCACACTTCCTTGCTTGTAAATAGCGTTCCAGATGTCTCCGTATCGAAGGGATAGAGTTCTAATGCTTCTTTTAAACGCAATGTCTCTTCTCAATTCTATGTTTCATGATAAGATATAGTATTCATTTGCGAAGCGTTATATACACCTCGTCTGCACAACAAAAGAATGTAAATGCCAAACTTACTTGCTAGGAAATGCGTTTCCAGATGTCTACGTATCGAAGCTAAGAGTACTAATGCTTCTTAGAATGCGATATCGCATCTCATTTCTGTTCATGATAAGATGTAATATTCATGGCGAAGTGCTATGTATACCACGTCTACACATCAAAAGAATGTAAACGCACACACTTCCTTGCTAGCAAATTGTGTTTCCAGATGTCTACGTATCGAAGCAATAGAGTTCTAATGCTTCTCAAAACGTGATATAGCACCTCATTCCTATGTTTCATGATAAGATATAATATTCATTGCGAAGTGTCCATGTATATCTCGTATTCACTTCAAAGAATGTAACTGCGACACTTCCGTGCTAGGAAATAGCGTTTGCAGATGTCTACGCATCTTAACTTAGAGTTCTAATGCTTCCTAAAACGCGATATCGCATCTCGCTTCTATGTTTCATGATTAGATATAATATTCACTGCGAAGGGTCATGTATACCTCGGTATTCACTTCAAAAGGATGTAAATGCCACACTTCCTTGCTAGGAAATAGCATTTCCAGATGTCTACAAATAGAAGCAATAGAGTTGTAATGCTTCTCAAAACGCGATATCGCACCACAGTTCTATATTCCATGATAAGATATAATATACATTGCGATGTTGTTATGTATACCTTGCCTACACTTCAATAGAATGTAAATACTACACTTCCTCACTAGGAAATGCGTTCCCAGATGTGTACGTATCGAAGGAATAGAGTTCTATTTCTTCTTAAAACGCGATATCTCATCTCATTTCATTATTTCATGATATGGTATAATATTCATTGCGAAGTGTTATGTATACCTCGTCTACACTTCAAAAGAATGCAAATGCCACACTTCTTGGCTAGGAAATTGCGTTTCTAGATGTCTACGCATCGAAGCAATAGATTTCTAACTCTTTATAAAACGCGATATCGCATATCAATTCTAAGTCACATGATAAGATGTAATTTCAATGCAACGCGTTATGTATATCTCCTCTATACTTCAAATGAATGTAAATGGATCACTTCCTTGCTACGGAATATCGTTTCTATATCTGGAGGTTTAGAAGCAATAGAGTTCTAATGCTTCGTAAAACGCGGCTGCGTATCTTACTTCTATATTTCATGATAAGATGTAATATTCATAGCATTAGAATCTTATTAGATTTCTTATTATTAGAATCGCGTTATGTTTATCTGCTTCTGCATATGAATTGAGTGTGAACCCTACACTTTCTTGCCCGGGGATAGCGTTTCTAGATGTCCAGGTGCCGAAGTATTTAATTTGTCATGCTTCATACACCTCAATATTGCATTTCATATAAACAGTTCAAAGTAAGTTAGAATGTTGTAAAGCTCTATGCATCGCATTATGCTTATCTGCTTTTGTGCTTTATAATGCTCTGGGATGTGAGAAGGTCCTCAACCATCCTTAACCTCCTAAAAAGAAGTCAAAAGTCCGGCGGCCCTGCAGGTGGGCCATGGGAGCGCGGCGCACGAGGCGCTACGCAATTTAAATGATCAGGAGGATCCCCTCAGGGACACCCAAGGGGGCGAGAAGAGGAAATCGCCGAAATCCACTGATCGATGGATCCGAACAATACCGAAGCCTACAGCCCACTCCACCAGGGAGCCCCGAGGAGGATGCAGGATACCCGAGGACCACCAGCAAATTGAAGGAACCTGAAGAAGACTTGTATATTGACCTGAATAGACCTTGTATATTGTATCTTATATCGTGAAGCGAGTTATGATACCCGGTAATTTGCGGCGTGTTGCGTAGTTTCCCGTAGCCCTTGTTAGTTAAACCCACGTCGAGACCATAAATAAACATGCCGTGACTTCAGTATCTCGCGACCTGAGTGTGTGTACTTGGCTAGGCGTAGTCGAGAAGAGGAGCATTTCGAAGTTTGAAGGGTTGTTCCGCCCCAGGGTTCCCGGGGTCGTGTAGTCTATCCCTTTGCTACTTTCTGAGCAGCTGGCGCCCAAGAAAAGTTGTACGTGAGCGGATACCTTGGAACGATAGATCGCTTTAGATTAAAGTACGTTTTACACCTTAAAGCATTTAGATAATTAACCCCTTCGAGCTTCCCTGACTTACTATGTATAGGTTTCCGTCACAACTAATAGGAACCATCACTTTACATAGATATATAGAACATACATAATTTTAAACGTAGAATTGAGAATTTGAGAACTTACTTTGAAACGTTAGTAGTGAGGAATTCCATCGGATTTCATAGAAATTCAGAACTTACTTGCTATGAAACATAGGCAGATAAGGGCCATCGCGTTGCTTAGAACTTTAGAACTTGCTTACTTCAACAAAGATTTCTATTGGCTTCGTCCGTTCTTTTAGAAGAGTTTTTGATAAACCTCATACTTTTCACGCTTCTGATATCTTTGAAAGTTCGCGAGATGTAATCGTTTAAGTTTTGAAATGATTACTTAGTGTGGATTATTATTCAGTAACTCGCTCATAAACGAGTCTGCATAGGATTTAATCCATAAGTTTTTAAGCCTGGAATTTATGCAGTTATTTGTTATTCACTTATTGCTCAAACGACAAAGATTCTGACCACTTCAAAATGGTTGACTTTCATCAATTTTCTTAAAAATTGAAATACTGCCCAACTGCTTGCATTAAAGACTGTAATTAAAGCTTTCGAAACATTTTACCTCTTATAGATGAATTCTGGAATTGAAATTGAATGTTTGACTTTTCTAACTCCTGTTTAGACATCTTTCTATTGGAATGTTCAAGTATTTTTCATATTCGTAATTATTAAAAATGTTTTACTTGATTCTTTAATTTAATATTTAGAATTTTCTGAGAAATATTTTTTATCGTAATGAACTATATAATTGCAATTATAATTCTTTATGAAATAATAATAACAGAAAGGTATGTATCCATTCGTGTAGTTTTGTAAAGAGTATTTAATCTTATTATCTAAAATGAAACATTGAGATCTGTTTACAATCTAATGGAATTTAATTACCTTTTGATTCAAATTCACAATGATAATCTTCCATAGTTCAACAATTTTGTGAGCTGTCCTCAGGAATCCGCAGCTCAGTACTTATAAAATGAACGACACAAAGAACAGCCTAACCAAACGTATTCGAACCGATTTTTCAATACTAATCTTATCATGTTTAACTTATGCTGCAAACTATTGAAATGCCCTTCGAAAAGTATTTATTCACAGTGAAGTAAACGGTAAGTATTACGCCTTCCACCACTGTTTACAATACGTATGTTTCATTTACTATCAAAACCGTGAGTATTATCGCCTTTCTTTACTTTTTGTAACCTTCAATGCCTTCATGTTACAGATCGTTAAACTTGCTTTAAAATGCTCTATCATATTACGGAAGAATGGACATACCAATTCATTTTAAAAAATGAAGGTAACCTTCATAAGTCCAACATAACTCCACTTACAAAAAAACTATTTTCATCAACGGATGTCCCCTTTGTACTATGCAATTTTATATTAGCAAAAACTTCTATGAAACTTATAGTTTCGTGGATATCTGAGGTGCTAATTATTACTGCCCCACCCTGTATATTGTTATGGATGTGTCCAACAAGGCAACGATGAACAGAGTTAAATTTAATATTATGATGTTTATTATTTTACTTGTAGTATATTTGTTTTTCTGGAATTTTGCCAAAAAACAATGTTCACGATGTCGACAGATGAATACATTTGCCTTAGAATTACAAGAGCCAACAATTTCGAAAGTAGAATATTACTTTACTTCGCTAACCGAATCATTGCAAACGTTAAGTAAAGTGCGTGCCTTTCAAAACAGTCAGATGCAAATTACGATACAACGTTTCCAAGAAATGGTACGTGCCACTGTTTTTTAATTTCCGTTTATTTAATCAAAGGAAATTTAATTGAAATATCCGCAAAATTTGAGGACAAAAAGTTATTGTAATTTTACGCAATGTATATGATGGTGATAAAGGATAAGTATACGGAACTGAAAATGGAAAGTAGCGAGCAGAAAAAGAAACTGATGGAGCTACAAAGTAGATTGATACATCCGTCAAATGATGATTCTAGGTTAATAAAATCTGTTAATTAAGAACTATTGCAAAAATCAAGTATAATCAATATTACTTCTGCTCAAAGGCTATAATAGAATTGGACCGAAATGGGTACAAAACAGGCAATTATATCTATACGTTCTATTCTATGCAAAGGCAAATATTTCAAAGAGAAAAGATGTGTTACTTACAAATTACTTATGTTCCTAGATATCTCACTAATTTAGGCTTCTTGTCTTGTCCATAGCCTCACTTGATACGTCGATTGGATCACGTAACATATCGGACATTAATTGCATCTACATCTTCAGACCTTAAATATATAATTGCAACAACATATTTAATAGCGTTTTAATAACATTTTTCTAATTGTTTATATCTATGTCTAATAAATATATATTAATCGAATAAGTTGCTTTACCAAAGAATAAAAGTATCTGAGGTTTACAAATCGGAGCATTACATAACAAACGTGCATCACATATATAATATTACATGTAACAAAAGATGAAGACCAAAAAGATCGTACATAAGTTGAATCCACAATGCGGTCATAGAGATACAGAAACGGCAAAAATTCCAAACAATAATTTAAAAAATTCAAAAAGGGGGGAGTGAAAATCCATCTCCTTGACGATGATAAGGAACAAGTCTGCCTCATGCACTACAATATCCCAAACAGCCAGCGATTGGCACGCCAATGACAACGGATGGAACGAATTCCGTGACAGAACTGTGCTAACAAAGTGCTCCTACTCAGCTTTCGAAATGGCATACTGTTAGTACTGGGGCGGCATTCGTATCACGGCACTATTAAAGCACCGAGATATAGCACGCGGGCTACACGGCCGTGACAATGACACTATCAGCTCACCATAGCTACACGCGTGGTTGTGGCGTAGGCTGACATTTACTAATGGGGAAGCTGTTTCCATAAAAATTATAAGCAAATATGAAAAATGACTATACTGTGCAATTTATTTATTTTGATTCCAATATAGATACACCGGCACAAAACAAAGATATAAGAACTCGATTTTATTATTTTCTATAAACTAGCTCGATAGGGCGATTTTTTCCATAAAGTCGATAATTACATTGTCATAAAAATATATACACTTATTTTATATATATTTTCTTCAATTTATTGTTACAAATTCATGCAATTGAGGGTTACATTATATACGATGACAGCATGTTATTTCAAAAATTACACAAGGCTAAGTTAGGGACGCAACAGCATGAATTTTTATTTTATAATTAATATTTTTTTATAAATAATATTTTTAGTCTATGATGGATTGAAAGAAATATATACGACTCGCTCAATAACTATAAATATAGGAAAACGACCATCAAAATGTCTATCAATACTCATATGCTGAACATCTACTGACATCTAACGGTTCTAATTTGTATGAAAGCACAGGTTCCCCATTGCCAAATGTGATCCTGGGTCATTGCTGAGGAGATTCATGAATGGAGCGATGATACGCTTGTCACCATGGTGCTGGTTCTGCGCGATTCGCTTGTCTAGAACCTGCTGGTAACACGTTCTGGCATTTTAGTCAACGAATCCGGTCACAGATGACTACGAATCAGTTGACACTCCTCGGAAGTGGCAATAGAGTGCCGGCATGGTGTCGCTACCATCTTGCCGTTTGTTATCTGGGATGCTTCCTAGTGCATTATTCGGAATCGAATTTGAACACATAGCTACTTAATCGCAAATTTGTATGTACTGTGACGTAGTGAAGTCACAAGGCTCGCTCACCCCCCCCCCCTCCTGCTTCGGTTAGACTAGCTCACAGATTACCACCCATGCGAGAAGCGCGAAACGGACCATCGCGACAGCTGTATTTGCGAGGAGCGTGAAATACACGATGGTAGAACCTCCCCCCCCCCCCCCCGCCGTTCGCTTCTCTCTCTCCGTTCTACGGATTAGACTGGCGAGCTGATGGAAGAAGCGACCCATAAGACGCCTCTTCGGCGGATAATAAGACCGCAGGTTCGCGGAAGGGATGTGCGCCGAGGTAGCGTGACGGGCTCGACGGTGGAGGAGTCGGGAAGTGAGCAAGAAGAGACCCTGAAACAGGATGGTTCTCGGGTCTGAGAAGGACCTCTACCCCTCCCCATTAGAACTCCATTGCTTCGATACCTAGACATCTGGAAACGCTATTCCCTAGCAAGGAAGTGTTGCATTTACATTCTTTTGGCGTGTAGACGAGAGTACATGACACTTCGCAATGAATATTATATCTTATCATGAAAAATAGAAATGAGATGCGATATCGCGTTCTAAGAAGCATTAGAACTTTATTGCTTCGATAGGTAGACATCCGGAAACGCTATTTCTTAGCCAGGATGTGTGGCATTTACATTCTTTTGAAGTGTAGACGAGGTATACACGACACTTCGCAATGAAGATTATATCTTATCATGAAACATAGAAATGAGATGCGATATCGCGATATATGAAGCATTATAACACTATTGCTACGATACGTAGACATTTGCAAACGCTAATTCCTAGCATGGAAGTGTCGCATTTACATTCTTTTGAAGCGAATACGAGGTACACATAACACTTCGCAATGAATATTATATCTTATCATGAAACATAGATATGAGATGCGATATCCCGTCTTAAAAAGCATGAGAACTCTAATGCTACGATACGTACACATTTGCAAACGCTATTTCCTCGCAAGGAAGTGTCGCATTTAAATTCATTTGAAGTGCAGACGAGGGATACATAACACTTCGCAATGAATATTATATTTTATCATGAGACATAGAAATGAGATGCGATATCACAATTTTAAGAAGCATTAGATCTCTACTGATCGATACGTGGTCATCTGCAAACGCTATCTCCTAGCAAGTAAGTGTAGCATTTACATTCTTTTGAAGTGAATTCGGGGTATACGTATCACTCCACAATGAATAATATACTTTATCAAGAAACATAGAAATGAGATGCGATATCGCGTTTTAAGAAGCTTTAGAAACCTATTGCTTCGATACGTCGAAATCTGCAACCGCTATTTCCTACCAAGGAAGTGTCGCATTTACATTCTTTTGAAGTGAATACGAGGTATACATGACACTTCGCAATGAATGTTATATCTTATCATGAAACATAGAAATGAGATGCGATATCGCGCTTTGAGAAGCATTAGAACTGTATTTCTGCGAAACGTACACATCTGCAAACGCTATTTCCTAGCAAGGAAGTGTCGCATTTACATTCATTTGAAGTGAATACGAGGTACAAGTGACAGTTCGCAATGAATAATAGATCTTATCATGAAAAATAGAAATGAGATGCGATATCGTGTTTTAAGAAGATTTAGAATTCTATTGCTTCGATACGTAGACATTTGCAAACGCTATTACATAGCAAGGAAGTGTCGCATTTACAATCTTTACATGTGAGCACGAGGAATAAATGACACTTCGCAATGAATATTATATCTTGTCATGAAACATAGAAATGAGATGCGATATACCGTTTTAAGAAGTAACAGAACTCTATTGCTTCGGCACGGAGACATCTGCAAACGCTATCTCCTAGCAAGGAAGTGTCGCATTTACATTCTTTTGAAGTGAATAGGAGTTATACATGACACTTCGCAATGAATATTATACCTTATCATGAAACATAGAAGTGAGATGCGATATCGCGTTTTAAGAAGTAATAGAACTCTATTGCTTCGGTACGGAGACATCTGCAAACGCTATCTCCTAGCAAGGAAGTGTCGCATTTACATTCTTTTGAAGTGAATAGGAGTTATACATGACACTTCGCAATGAATATTATACCTTATCATGAAACATAGAAGTGAGATGCGATATCGCGTTTTAAGCAGTATTAGAACTCTATTGCAACGATACGTAGGCATCTGCAAACGCTATCTCCTAGCAAGGAAGTGTCGCATTTACATTCGTTTGGAGTGAATACGAGGTATACATGACGCTTCGCAATCAATATTATATCTTATCATGAAACATAGAAATGAGATGCGATATCGCGTTTTAAGAAGCACTAGAGCACTATTGCCTCGATACGTAGACATCTGCAAACGCTATTTCCTAGGAAGGAAGTGTCGCATTTACATTCATTTGAAGTGAATACGAGGTATAAGTGACACTTCGCAATGAATATTATATCTTATCATGAAGCATAGAAATAAGATGCGATATCGCGTTTAGAGAAGCACTACAACTCTATTGCTACGTTACGTAGTCATCTGCAAACGCTATTTCCTAGCAAGGAATAGTCGCATTTACATACGTTTGGAGTGAATACGAGGAATACATGACACTTCGCAATGTATATTATATCTTATCACGAAACATATAAATGAGATGCGATATCGCGATTTAAGTAGCTTTAGAACTCTATTGCTACGATGCGTAGACATCTGCAAACGCTATTTCCTAGCAAGCAATAGTCGCATTTACATTCTTTTGAAGTGAATACGAGTTATATATGATACTTCGCAATGAATATTATATCTTATCATGAAACATAGAAGTGAGGTGCGATATCGCGTTTTAAGAAGCATTAGAACTCTATGGCCTCGATGCGGAGACATCTGCAAACTCTATTTCCTAGCATGGAAGTGTCGCACTTACATTCTTTTGAAGTGAATACGAGGTATACATGACACTTCGCAATGAATATTATATCTTATCACGAAACATAGAAATGAAATGCGACATCTCGCTTTAAGAAGCATTAGTAGTCTATTGCTGTGATACGTAGACATCTGCAAACAATATTTCCTAGCATGGAAGTGTCGCATTTACATTCCTTTGAAGTGAATACGAGGTATACATGACACTTCGCAATGTATATTATATCTTATCATGGAACATAGATGAGAGATGCGATATCGCGTTTTAAGATGCATTAGAACTCTATTGCTACGATACGTAGACATCTGCAAACGCTATTTCCTAGCATGCAAGTGTCGCATTTACATTCTTTTGAAGTGAATTCGAGGTATACATGACACTTCGGAATGAATATTCTAACTTATCACGAATCATAGATATGAGATGCGATATCGCGATCTAAGAAGCATTAGAACTCTATTGCTACGACACGTTGGCATCTGCAAACGCTATTTCCTAGCAAGGAATAGTCGGATCTACATTCATTTGAAGTGAATACTAGGTATACATGACATTTCGCAATGAATATTATATCTTATCACGAAACTTATAAATGGGATGCGATATCGCGATTTAAGTAGCATTAGAACCCTTTTGCTACGATACGTAGGCATCTGAAAAAGCTATTTCCTAGCAAGGAAGTGTCGCAATTACATTCATTTGATGTGAATTCGAGGTATACATAACACTGCACAATGAATATTATATCTTATCATGAAAAATAGAAATGAGATGCGATATCGCGATTTAAAAAGCATTAGAATTCTGTTGCTTCGATACGTAGACATCTGGAATAGTAATTTCCTAGAAAGGAAATGTCGCATTTACATTCATTTGAAGTGTAGACGAGGAATACATAACACTTCGCAATGAATATTATATCTTATCATGAAACATAGAAATGAGATGCGATATCGCTCATTTAAGAAGCATCAGAACTCCATTGCTTCAATACGTAGTCATCTGCCAACGCTATTTCCTAGCAAGGAAGTGTCGCATTTACATTCATTTGAAATGTATGTGAGCTATACATGACACTTCGCAATGAATATTATATCTTCTCATGATAAATGGAAATGAGATGCGATATCGCGTTTAAAGAAGCATTAGAACTCTATTGCTTCGATACGTAGACATCTAGATACGCTATTTCCCAGAAAGGAGGTGTCGCATTTACATTCATTTGAAGTATGGATGAGCGATGCATAACACTTCGCAATGAATGTTATATCTCATCATGAGACATAGAATTGAGATGCGATATCGCGTTTTAACAAGCATTAGAACTCTATTGCTTCGATACGTATACATCTGCAAACGCTATTTCCTAGCAAGGAAGTGTCGCATTTACATTCTTTTGAAGTCAATACGAGGTATACATAACACTCCACAACGAATATTATTCCTTAACATGAAACATAGATATGAGATGCGATATCGCGTTTTAAGAAGCATTAGAACACAATTGCTTCGATACGTAGACATTTGTCAACTCTATTTCCTAGCAAGGAAGTGTCGCATTTACATTTTTCTGAAGTGAATACGAGGTATACATAACGCTGCACAACGAATATTATATCTTATCATGAAACATAGAAATGATATGCGATATCGCGATTTAAGGAGCATTAGAACTCTATTGCTTCGATACGTAGACATCTGCAAACGCTATTTCCTAGCAATGATGTGTCACATTTACATTCTTTTGAAGTGAATACGAGGAATACATGTCACTTCATATTGAATATTATATTTTATCATGAAACATAGAAATGAGATGCGATATCGCGTTTTGAGAAGCATTAGAACTCTATTGCTACGATATGTAGACATCTGCAAGCGCAATTTCCTAGCAAGGATGTGTCGCATTTACATTCTTTTGTAGGGAATACGAGGTATACATGACACTTGGCAATGAATATTGTACATTATCATGAAACATAGAAATGAGATGCGATATCGCGTTATAAGAAGCATTAGAACTCCATTGCTACGATACGTAGATATCTGGAGACGCTACTTCCTAGCAAGGAAGTGTCGCTTTTACATTCTTTAGATGTGTAGACGAGGAATACATAACACCTCGTAATGAATATTATATCTTATCATGAGACATAGAGATGAGGTGCGATATCGCGTTTTAAGAAGAATTATAACTCTATAGCTTCGATACAGAGATATCTGGGAGCGTAATTTCCTAGAAAGGAAGTGTCGCATTTTGTGACGTCAGGCGTACCGCCTGCCACCCATCAACCTCCTCGCACCCCCCAGCATCAACCCCTGGACGCATGCAACCAGCCAAACTCGCCTGCAGGACCAGCAACTGGAAGTGTTCGCGCGCGCATACCTGCACGCGCTCACTCACACCGAGTTCCGCTGCCTCACTCGCACCGCCGAGTATACCTGTCTCGCTTGTACCGGGCACCAGTCTCTCACTCGCACCACCGAGTATACCTGTCTCGCCCGCACCATGGACGGGCCGCCCTATCTCCCTCGCACCGAGGATTCCGTCCTGCAGGAAGACGTAGCCGCAGCCCATCACCTGAATGGGGTCTTTTCCAATTCCGGGAACAGGATCTGCTAGAACCTATATATTACTTCTAAGCTAGGACATACATACCACATCATGACGCATATATAAGAATTCCTAGATCTAAGTTACACTAAGTATGATGCGTCCGACCAGCGGCATGCGCCGCTAGCCCCACCACGAGCCGCGAGCCCCACTCGCTGGACCGCGCGCTCTCCGCCTCGAGACGCTGGTCCCCCACTCGCGGGTCCGCGGTCTCCCTACCACGAGCGTCCGCGACCGTAGCGCCCCGCGAACCGAGGAGGTCAGAGACGCTTCTCCAGAGCACACACTCTGACTCGAGATCTCCTACCGAGGAGTCGAAACCTCTAGTTCTAGATCGTTAGCCACCTCAATGTGGGGTTCAGGCATCGTATTTCTATTTCCATTTTAACTTAGTCTTAGTCTTAGAATAATTCCAGTTCTTGTATACTTTAAACCTAGAATATATTTTATTTTTACTTTTACTACATCCAAGTACAAGTTCTTTTACCAAGTCTACTATTTCCACATCCATTAATTTTATCAAGTGTTTATAATACTAGTTCTCCTTTTAACATTACATTTAATTCGAATTCTTCCACGAGTTCTTCCATACAACTGGGATTGCTCTTCATCAAGTTGAAGGAGTATGGAAATCGGCTTTGTGACGTTGAAACCGCCGCTTATCCTTCAGATCTTAGTCGAAAGTACAGAAAAACCTGGTGAATGAATCGTGCTTCCGGTTTGCGAAGAACGCGACGTGAAACTAGGAAGAATTTCATACGATCACTTGTGCGTGAATATTTGGAGGGCGTTCCGACAGACCTCGTATTCCAGCGACCTGCCTTCGCACCAGCCCAGACGCCGCTTTCCTAAGCGACCGTCGACGCTTCCGATCCAGACACCACGACGCATCACGCCGATTCTGCCACATACAGCATCATCGCTGAATTCCGACCGCCGTCCTCCTCTTCGCTGGCGACTGTTCGAGATTTCCGTAGCAGCCAACAGAACGAAATCCGCTACGATCCCAGCGAAAGATCCTCCACGCCGTTTCGACGTACAAATCGAGAGAGAAGTAATCGAAAGGTAGGGTCATTCCCTTATTATCGCGAGTGTTTTCGCTAGTGTCGCGTCAGCCGAAATTGTCGGACCCGGTCTTAACGCGTTCCCGCGGACCGAATTACCGAAAAATAGGTTCGTGTCCTAAAGCCTCCGGAGCAACGGAAAATAGTTTCACCGGACGTGATACCTCGTATTCACCTCAAAAGAATGTAAATGCGACACTTCCTTGCTAGGAAATAAGGTTTGCAGATATCTACGTATCGAAGAAATAGAGCTCTAATGCTTCTTGAAACGCCATATCGCATCTCATTTCTATGTTTCATCATAAGATATAATATTCATTGCGAAGTGTCATGTATACCTCGATTTCACTTCACAGGAATGTAACTGCTACACTTGCATGCTAGGAAATAGCGTTTGTAGATGTCTAAGTATCGTAGCAATAGAGTTCTAATGCTTCTTAAAACGCGACATCGCATCTCACTTCTATGTTTCATGATAAGATATAATATTCACTTCGAAGTGTCAGGTATACCTCGTATTCACTTCAAAAGAATGTAAATGCGACACTTCCCTGCTAGGAAGTATCGTTTGCAGCAGTCTACGTATCGAAGATATAGAGTTCTAATGCTTCTTAAAACGCGATATCGCATCTCACTTCTATGTTTCATGATAAGATATAATATTCATTGTGAAGTGTCCTGTATACCTCGTATTCACTTCAAAAGAATGTAAATGCGACTCTTCCTTGCTAGGAAATTGCGTTTGCAGCAGTCTACGTATCTAAGCTATAGAGTTCTAATGCTTCTTAAAACACGATATCGCATCTCACTTCTATCTTTCATGATAAGATATAATATTCACATCGAAGTGTCATGTATACCTCGTATTCACTTCAAAAGAATGTAAATGCGACACTTCCATGCTAGAAAATAGCGTTTGCAGATGTCTACGTATCGTAGCAACAGTGTTCTAATGTTTCTTAAGACGCAATATCGCATCTCAATTCTATGTTTAATGATAAGTTATAATATTCATTGCGAAGTGTCATGTATTCCTCGTACTCACTTCACAAGGATGTAAATGCGACACTTCCATGCTAGAAAATAGCGATTGCAGATGTCTACGTATCGTAGGAACAGAGTTCTAATGTTTCTTAAAACGCGATATCGCATCTCACTTCTATGTTTCATGATAAGATATAATATTCATTGCGAAGTGTCATGTATACCTCGTATTAACTTCAAGAGAATGGAAATGCGACACTTCCATGCTAGGAAATAGCGTTTGCAGATGTCTACGTATCGTAGCAGTAGAGTTCTAATGCTTCTTAAAACGCGATATCGCATCTCACTTCTATGTTTCATGATAAGATATAATATTCATGGCGAAGTGTCATGTATATCTCGTATTCACTTGAGAATAATGTAAAAGCGGTACTTCCTTGCTAGGAAGTAGCGCTTGCAGATGTCTACGTATCGAAGCAACAGTGTTCTAATGCTTCACAAAACGCGATATCGCAACTCATTCCTATGTTTCGTGATAAGATATAATTTTCATTCCGATGTGTCGTGTATATCTCGTATTCACTTCAAAAGAATGTAAATGCGAAACTTCCATGCTAGGAAATAGCGTTTGCAGATGTCTACGTATCGTAGCAATAGAGGTCTAATGCTTCTCAAAACGCGATATCGCAACTCATTCCTATGTTTCATGAGAAGATATAATATTCATTGCGAAGTGTCATGTATACCTCGTATTCACTTCAAAAGAATGTAAATGCGACACTTCCGTGCAAAGAAATAGCGTTTGAAGATGTCTACGTATCGTAGCAATAGGGTTCTAATGCTTCTTAAAACGAGATGTCGCATTGCATTTATATGTTTCGTGATAAGATACAATATTCATTGTAGAGTGTTTTGTATCCCTCGTATTCACTTCAAAAGAATGTAGATTAGACACTTCCATGCTAGGAAATAGCGTTTGCAGATGTCTACGTATCGTAGCATTAGAGTTCTAATGCTTCTTAAAACGCGATATGGCATTTCATTTCTATGTTTCATGATAAGATATAATATTCATTGCGAAGTCTCATGTATGCCTCGTATTCACTTCAAAAGAATCTAAATGCGACACTTCCTTGCTAGGAAATAGCGTTTCCAGATGACCAGGAATCGTATGAATGGAGTTCTAATACTTCTTAGAACGAGATGTCGCATCTCATTTCTATGTTTCATGATAAGATATAATATTCATTGCGAAGTCTCTTATATGCCTCGTATTCACTTCAAAAGAATCTAAATGCGACACTTCCTTGCTAGGAAATAGCGTTTCCAGATGACCAGGAATCGTATGAATGGAGTTCTAATGCTTCTTATAACGAGATGTCGCATTTCATTTCTATGTTTCGTGATAAGATATAATATTCATTGTGGAGTGTTATGTATACCTCGTATTCACTTCAAGAGAATGTAAATGCGACACTTCCTTGCTAGGAAATAGCGTTTCCAGATGACCAGGTATCGCATGAATGGAGTTCTAATACTTCTTAAAACGAGATATCGCATCCCATTTCTATGTTTCATGATAAGATATAATATCCATTGCGAACTGTCATGTATACCTCGTATTCACTTCAAAAGAATGTAAATGCGACACTTCCTTGCTAGGAAATAGCGTTTCCAGATGACCAGGTATCGTATGAATGGAGTTCTAATACGTCTTAAAACGAGATATCGCATCTCACTTCTCTGTTTCATGATAAGACATAACATTCACTGCGAAGTGTCATGTATACCTCGTATTCACTTCAAAAGAATGTAAATGCGACACTTTCTTGCTAGGAAATAGCGTTTCCAGATGACCAGGTATCGTATGAATGGAGTTCTAATACTTCTTAAAACGAGATATCGCATCTCACTTCTCTGTTTCATGATAAGATATAACATTCATTGCGAAGTGTCATGTATACCTCGTATTCGCTTCAAAAGAATGTAAATGCGACACTTCCATGCTAGGAAATAGCGTTTGCAGATGTCTACGTATCGAAGCAATAGAGTTCTAATGCTTCTTAAAACGCGATATCGCATCTCACTCCTACGTTTCATGATAAGATATAATAATCATTATGGAGTGGTATGTATACCTCGTATTCATTTCAAAAGAATGTAAATGAGACACTTCCTTGCTAGGAAATAGCGTTTCCAGATGACCAGGTATCGTATGAATGGAGTTCTAATGCCTCTTAAAACGAGATGTCGCATTTCATTTCTATGTTTCGTGATAAGATATAATATTCATTGTGGTGTATTATGTATACCTCGTATTCACTTCAAAAGAATGTAAATGCGACACTTCCTTCCTAGGAAATAGCGTTTCGAGATGACCAGGTATCGTATGAATGGAGTTCTAATACTTCTTAAAACGAGATATCGCATCTCACTTCTCTGTTTCATGATAAGATATAACATTCATTGCGAAGTGTCATGTATACCTCGTATTTACTTCAAAAGAATGTAAATGCGACACTTCCATGCTAGGAAATAGCGCTTGCAGATGTCTACGTATCGAAGCAATGGAGTTCTAATGCTTCTTAAAACGCGATATCGCATCTCACTCCTATGTTTCATGATAATATATAATAATCATTGTGGAGTGTTATGTATACCTCGTATTCATTTCAAAAGAATGTAAATGCGACACTTCCCTGCTAGGAAATATTGTTTGCAGATGTCTACGTATCGTAGCAATAGAGTTCTAATGCTTCTCAAAACGGGATATAGCATTTCATTCCTATGTTTCACGATAAGATATGATATTCATTGCGAAGTGTCATGTATACCTCGTACTAACTTCAAAAGAATGTAAATGCGGCATTTCCATGCTAGGAAATAGCGTTTGCAGATGTCTACGTACCGTAGCAATAAAATTCTAATACCTCTTAAAACGAGATGTCGCATTTCATTTCTATGTTTCGTGATAAGATATAATATTCATTGTGGAGTGTTATGTATACCTCGTATTCACTTCAAAAGAATGTAAATGCGACACTTCCTTGCTAGGAAATAGCGTTTCCAGATGACCAGGTATCGAATGAATGGAGTTCTAATACTTCTTAAAACGAGATTTCGCATTTCATTTCTATGTTTCATGATAAGATATAATATCCATTGCGAAGTGTCATGTATACCTCGTATTCACTTCAAAAGAATGTAAATGCGACACTTCCTTGCTAGGAAATAGCGTTTCCAGATGACCAGGTATCGTATGAATGGAGTTCTAATACGTCTTAAAACGAGATATCGCATCTCACTTCTCTGTTTCATGATAAGATATAACATTCATTGCGAAGTGTCATGTATACCTCGTATTCACTTCAAAAGAATGTAAATGCGACACTTCCATGCTAGGAAATAGCGTTTGCAGATGTCTACGTATCACAGCAATAGGGTACTAATGCTACTTAAGACGAAATGTCGTATTTCATTTCTATGTTTCGTAATAAGATACAATATTCATTGTGTAATGGTATGTATACCTCGTATTCACATCAATGGAATGTAAGTGCGACATTTCCTTGGTAGGAAATAGAGTTCGCTGATGTCTAAGTATATTAGCAAGAGAGTTCTAATGCTACTTAAAACGAGATGTTGCATCTCACTTCTATGTTTCATGATCAGATATAATATTCATTGCGAAGTGTCATATATACCTCGTATTCACTTCAAAAGGATGTAAATGCGACACTTCCATGCTAGGAAATAGCGTTTGCAGATGTCTACGTATCGTAGCAATAGAGATCTAATGCTTCTCAAAACGCGATATCGCATCTCAGTCCTATGTTTCATGATAAGATATAATACTCATTGCGAATTGTCATTTATATTTCGTATTCACTTCAAAAGAATGTAAATGCGACACTTCCATGCTAGGAAATAGCGTTTGCAAATGTCTACGTATCGTAGCAATAGAGTTCTAATTCATCTCAAAACGCACTATCGCACCTCACTTCTATGTTTCATGATAATATATAATAATCATTGTGGAGTGTTATGTATACCTCGTATTCATTTCAAAAGAATGTAAATGCGACACTTCCCTGCTAGGAAATATTGTTTTCAGATGTCTACGTATCGTAGCAATAGAGTTCTAATGCTTCTCAAAACGGGATATAGCACTTCATTCCTATGTTTCACGATAAGATATGATATTCATTGCGAAATGTCATGTATACCTCGTATTAACTTCAAAAGAATGTAAATGCGGCATTTCCATGCTAGGAAATAGCGTTTGCAGATGTCTACGTATCGTAGCAATAAAATTCTAATACTTCTTAAAACGAGATGTCGCATTTCATTTCTATGTTTCGTGATAAGATATAATATTAATTGTGGTGTGTTATGTATACCTCGTATTCACTTCAAAACAATGTAAATGCGACACTTCCTTGCTAGGAAATAGCGTTTCCAGATGACCAGGTATCGCATGAATGGAGTTCTAATACTTCTTAAAACGAGATATCGCATCTCACTTCTCTGTTTCATGATAAGATATAACATTCATTGCGAAGTGTCATGTATACCTCGTATTCACTTCAAAAGAATGTAAATGCGACACTTCCATGCTAGGAAATAGCGTTTGCAGATGTCTACGTATCACAGCAATAGGGTGCTAATGCTACTTAAAACGAAATGTCGTATTTCATTTCTATGTTTCGTAATAAGATACAATATTCATTGTGTAATGTTATGTATACCTCGTATTCACATCAATGGAATGTAAGTGCGACATTTCCTTGGTAGGAAATAGAGTTCGCTGATGTCTAAGTATATTAGCAAGAGAGTTCTAATGCTACTTAAAACGAGATGTCGCATCTCACTTCTATGTTTCATGATCAGATATAATATTCATTGCGAAGTGTCATATATACCTCGTATTCACTTCAAAAGGATGTAAATGCGACACTTCCATGCTAGCAAATAGCGTTTGCAGATGTCTACGTACCGTAGCAATGGAGTTCAAATGCTTCCTAGAACGCGATATCGCATCTCACTTCTATGTTTAATGATAAGATATAATATTCATTGCGATGTGCCATGTATACCTCGTATTCACTTCAGATGAATGTAAATGCGACACTTCCATTCTAGGAAATAGCGTTTGCAGATGTCTACGTATCGTAGCAATAGAGTTGTAATGCTCCTTAAAACGCGATATCGCATCTCATTTCTATGTTTCATGATCAGATATAATATTCATTGCGAAGTGTCATGTATACCTCGTATTCACTTCAAAAGGATGTAAATGCGACACTTCCTTGCTAGGAGATATTGTTTGCAGATGTCTACGTATCACAGCAATAGTGTTCTAATGCTTCTTAAACGTGATGTCGTATTTCATTTCTATGTTTCGTGATAAGATATTATATTCATTGTGGAGTGTTATGTATAATTCGTATTCACTTCAAAAGAATGTAAATGCGACACATCTTTGCTAGGAAATATTGTTTGCAGATGTCTACGTAGCAATAGAGTTCTAATGCTCCTTAAGATGCGATATCGCATCTCACTTCTCCGTTTCATGATCAGATATAATATTCATTGGGAAGTGTCATGTATACCTCAATTTCGCTTCACAAGAATGTAAATGCGACACTTGCTTGCTAGGAAATACTGTTTGCAGATGTCTACGTATCACAGCAATAGAGTCCTAATGCTTCTTAAACGAGATGTCGCATTTCATTTCTATGTTTCGTGATAAGATATAATATTCATTGTGGAGTGTTATGTATACCTCGTATTCACTTCAAAAGAATGTAAATGCGACACTTGCATGCTAGGAAATAGCGTTTGCAGATGTCTACGTATCGCAGCAATAGGGTTTTAATTCATCTCAAAACGCGATATCGCAACTCATTTCTATGTTTCATGATAACATATAATATTCATTGCGAAGTGTCATGTATACCTCGTATTCACTTCAAAAGAATGTAAATGCGACACTTACATGCTAGGAAATAGCGTTTGCAGATGTCTACGTATCGTAGCAATAGGGTTCTAATTCATCTCAAAACGCGATATCGCAACTCATTTCTATGTTTCATGATAAGATATAATATTCATTGCGAAGTGTCATGTATACCTCGTATTCACTTCAAAAGAATGTAAATGCGACACTTCCATGCTAGGAAATAGCGTTTGCAGATGTCTACGTATCGAAGCAATAGAGTTCTAATGCTTCTTAAAACGCGATATCGCATCTCACTCCTACGTTTCATGATAAGATATAATAATCATTATGGAGTGGTATGTATACCTCGTATTCATTTCAAAAGAATGTAAATGAGACACTTCCTTGCTAGGAAATAGCGTTTCCAGATGACCAGGTATCGTATGAATGGAGTTCTAATGCCTCTTAAAACGAGATGTCGCATTTCATTTCTATGTTTCGTGATAAGATATAATATTCATTGTGGTGTATTATGTATACCTCGTATTCACTTCAAAAGAATGTAAATGCGACACTTCCTTCCTAGGAAATAGCGTTTCGAGATGACCAGGTATCGTATGAATGGAGTTCTAATACTTCTTAAAACGAGATATCGCATCTCACTTCTCTGTTTCATGATAAGATATAACATTCATTGCGAAGTGTCATGTATACCTCGTATTTACTTCAAAAGAATGTAAATGCGACACTTCCATGCTAGGAAATAGCGCTTGCAGATGTCTACGTATCGAAGCAATGGAGTTCTAATGCTTCTTAAAACGCGATATCGCATCTCACTCCTATGTTTCATGATAATATATCATAATCATTGTGGAGTGTTATGTATACCTCGTATTCATTTCAAAAGAATGTAAATGCGACACTTCCCTGCTAGGAAATATTGTTTGCAGATGTCTACGTATCGTAGCAATAGAGTTCTAATGCTTCTCAAAACGGGATATAGCATTTCATTCCTATGTTTCACGATAAGATATGATATTCATTGCGAAGTGTCATGTATACCTCGTACTAACTTCAAAAGAATGTAAATGCGGCATTTCCATGCTAGGAAATAGCGTTTGCAGATGTCTACGTACCGTAGCAATAAAATTCTAATACCTCTTAAAACGAGATGTCGCATTTCATTTCTATGTTTCGTGATAAGATATAATATTCATTGTGGAGTGTTATGTATACCTCGTATTCACTTCAAAAGAATGTAAATGCGACACTTCCTTGCTAGGAAATAGCGTTTCCAGATGACCAGGTATCGAATGAATGGAGTTCTAATACTTCTTAAAACGAGATTTCGCATTTCATTTCTATGTTTCATGATAAGATATAATATCCATTGCGAAGTGTCATGTATACCTCGTATTCACTTCAAAAGAATGTAAATGCGACACTTCCTTGCTAGGAAATAGCGTTTCCAGATGACCAGGTATCGTATGAATGGAGTTCTAATACGTCTTAAAACGAGATATCGCATCTCACTTCTCTGTTTCATGATAAGATATAACATTCATTGCGAAGTGTCATGTATACCTCGTATTCACTTCAAAAGAATGTAAATGCGACACTTCCATGCTAGGAAATAGCGTTTGCAGATGTCTACGTATCACAGCAATAGGGTACTAATGCTACTTAAGACGAAATGTCGTATTTCATTTCTATGTTTCGTAATAAGATACAATATTCATTGTGTAATGGTATGTATACCTCGTATTCACATCAATGGAATGTAAGTGCGACATTTCCTTGGTAGGAAATAGAGTTCGCTGATGTCTAAGTATATTAGCAAGAGAGTTCTAATGCTACTTAAAACGAGATGTTGCATCTCACTTCTATGTTTCATGATCAGATATAATATTCATTGCGAAGTGTCATATATACCTCGTATTCACTTCAAAAGGATGTAAATGCGACACTTCCATGCTAGGAAATAGCGTTTGCAGATGTCTACGTATCGTAGCAATAGAGATCTAATGCTTCTCAAAACGCGATATCGCATCTCAGTCCTATGTTTCATGATAAGATATAATACTCATTGCGAATTGTCATTTATATTTCGTATTCACTTCAAAAGAATGTAAATGCGACACTTCCATGCTAGGAAATAGCGTTTGCAAATGTCTACGTATCGTAGCAATAGAGTTCTAATTCATCTCAAAACGCACTATCGCACCTCACTTCTATGTTTCATGATAATATATAATAATCATTGTGGAGTGTTATGTATACCTCGTATTCATTTCAAAAGAATGTAAATGCGACACTTCCCTGCTAGGAAATATTGTTTTCAGATGTCTACGTATCGTAGCAATAGAGTTCTAATGCTTCTCAAAACGGGATATAGCACTTCATTCCTATGTTTCACGATAAGATATGATATTCATTGCGAAATGTCATGTATACCTCGTATTAACTTCAAAAGAATGTAAATGCGGCATTTCCATGCTAGGAAATAGCGTTTGCAGATGTCTACGTATCGTAGCAATAAAATTCTAATACTTCTTAAAACGAGATGTCGCATTTCATTTCTATGTTTCGTGATAAGATATAATATTAATTGTGGTGTGTTATGTATACCTCGTATTCACTTCAAAACAATGTAAATGCGACACTTCCTTGCTAGGAAATAGCGTTTCCAGATGACCAGGTATCGCATGAATGGAGTTCTAATACTTCTTAAAACGAGATATCGCATCTCACTTCTCTGTTTCATGATAAGATATAACATTCATTGCGAAGTGTCATGTATACCTCGTATTCACTTCAAAAGAATGTAAATGCGACACTTCCATGCTAGGAAATAGCGTTTGCAGATGTCTACGTATCACAGCAATAGGGTGCTAATGCTACTTAAAACGAAATGTCGTATTTCATTTCTATGTTTCGTAATAAGATACAATATTCATTGTGTAATGTTATGTATACCTCGTATTCACATCAATGGAATGTAAGTGCGACATTTCCTTGGTAGGAAATAGAGTTCGCTGATGTCTAAGTATATTAGCAAGAGAGTTCTAATGCTACTTAAAACGAGATGTCGCATCTCACTTCTATGTTTCATGATCAGATATAATATTCATTGCGAAGTGTCATATATACCTCGTATTCACTTCAAAAGGATGTAAATGCGACACTTCCATGCTAGCAAATAGCGTTTGCAGATGTCTACGTACCGTAGCAATGGAGTTCAAATGCTTCCTAGAACGCGATATCGCATCTCACTTCTATGTTTAATGATAAGATATAATATTCATTGCGATGTGCCATGTATACCTCGTATTCACTTCAGATGAATGTAAATGCGACACTTCCATTCTAGGAAATAGCGTTTGCAGATGTCTACGTATCGTAGCAATAGAGTTGTAATGCTCCTTAAAACGCGATATCGCATCTCATTTCTATGTTTCATGATCAGATATAATATTCATTGCGAAGTGTCATGTATACCTCGTATTCACTTCAAAAGGATGTAAATGCGACACTTCCTTGCTAGGAGATATTGTTTGCAGATGTCTACGTATCACAGCAATAGTGTTCTAATGCTTCTTAAACGTGATGTCGTATTTCATTTCTATGTTTCGTGATAAGATATTATATTCATTGTGGAGTGTTATGTATAATTCGTATTCACTTCAAAAGAATGTAAATGCGACACATCTTTGCTACGAAATATTGTTTGCAGATGTCTACGTAGCAATAGAGTTCTAATGCTCCTTAAGATGCGATATCGCATCTCACTTCTCCGTTTCATGATCAGATATAATATTCATTGCGAAGTGTCATGTATACCTCGTATTCACTTCAAAAGAATGTAAATGCGACACTTACATGCTAGGAAATAGCGTTTCTAGATGACCACGTATCGTAAGAATAAAGTTCTAATACTTCTTAAAACGAGATGTCGAATTTCATTTCTATGTTTCGTAATAAGATATAATATTCATTGTGTAATGTTATGTATACCTCGTACTCACTTCAATGGAATGTAAGTGCGACATTTCCTTGCTAGGAAATAGAGTTTGCAGATGTCTACGTATCGTAGCAGTAGAGTTCTAATGCTTCTTAAAACGAGATGTCGCATTTCATTTGTATGTTTCGTGACAAGATATAATATTCATTGTGGAGTGTTATGTATACCTCGTGTTCACTTCAAAAGAATGTAAATGCGACACTTCCATGCTAGGAAATAGCGTTTGCAGATGTCTACGTATCGTAGGAACAGAGTTCTAATGTTTCTTAAAACGCGATATCGCATCTCACTTCTATGTTTCATGATAAGATATAATATTCATTGCGAAGTGTCATGTATACCTCGTACTCACATCACAAGAATGTAAGTGCGACACATCCATGCAAGGAAATAGCGTTTGCAGATGTCAACGTATATTAGCAATAGAGATCTAATGCTTCTCAAAACGCGATATCGCATCTCATTCCTATGTTTCATGATAAGATATAATACTCATTGCGAAGTGCCATTTATATTTCGTATTCACTTCAAAAGTATGTAAATGCGACACATCCATGCTAGGAAATAGCGATTGCAGATGTCAACGTGTCGTAGCAATAGAGTTCTAATGCTTCTTAGAACGAGATGTCGCATTTCATTTCTATGTTTCGTAATAAGATATAATATTCATTGTGGAGTGTTATGTATACCTCGTATTCACTTCAAAAGGATGTAAGTGCCACACTTCCTTGCTAGGAAGTATTGTTTGCAGATGTCTACGTATCGTAGCAATGGAGTTCTAATGCTTCTTAAAATGAGAATTCGTATTTCATTCCTATGTTTCGTAATAAGATATATTATTCATTGTGGAATGTTATGTATACCTCGTATTCACTTCAAAAGAATGTAAATGCGACACTTCCTTGCTAGGAAATAACGTTTGCAGATGTCTACGCATCGTAGCAATAGAGTTATAGTGCTTCTTAAATCGCGATATAGCATCTCATTTCTATGTTTCGAGATAAGATATAATATTCATTGCGAAATGTCATGTATACCTCGTATTAACTTCAAGAGAATGGAAATGCGACACTTCCATGCTAGGAAATAGCGTTTCCAGATGTCTACGTATCGAAGCAATAGAGTTCTAAAGCTTCTTAAAACGCGATATCGCTTTTCACTCCTATGTTTCATGATAAGATATAATAATCATTATGGAGTGTTATGTATACCTCGTATTCATTTCAAAAGAATGTAAATGCGACACTTCCCTGCTAGGAAATATTGTTTGCAGATGTCTACGTATCGTAGCAATAGAGTTCTAAAGCTTCTTAAAACGCGATATCGCATCTCACTTCTATGTTTCATGATAAGATATAATATTTTTGGCGAAGTGTCATGTATATCTCGTATTCACTTGAGAACAATGTAGAAGCGGTACTTCCTTGCTAGGAAGTAGCGCTTGCAGATGTCTACGTATCGAAGCAACAGTGTTCTAATGCTTCTCAAAACGCGATATCAAAACTCATTCCTATGTTTCATGAGATGATATAATATTCATTGCGAAGTGTCATGTATACCTCGTATTCACTTCAAAAGAATGTAAATGCGAAACTTCCATGCTAGGAAATAGCGTATGCTGATGTCTACGTATCGTAGCGATAGAGTTCTAATGCTTCTTAAAACGGGAAGTCGCATTTCATTTCTATCTTTCGTAATAAGATATAACATTCATTGCGAAGTGTCATGTATTCCTCGTACTCACTTCACAAGGATGTAAATGCGACACTTCCATGCTAGGAAATAGCGTTAGCAGATGTGTACGTATCGTAGCAATAGAGTTCTAATGCTTCCTAAAACGAGATGTCGCATCTCATTTCTATGTTTCATGATAAGATATAATATTCATTGCGAAGTGTCATGTATACCTTGTATTCACTTCAAATGTATGTAAATGCGACACTTCATTGCTAGAAAATAGAGATTGCAGATGTGTACGTATCGAGGCAATAGAGATCTAATGCTTCTTAAAACGGGATACCGCATCCCATTTCTATGTTTCATGCTAAGATATAATATTCATAGCGAAGTGTCACGTATACATCGTACTCACTTCTAAAGGATGTAAATGCGACACTTACATGCTAGGAAATAGCGATTGCAGATGTCTACGTATCGTAGGAACAGAGTTCTAATGTTTCTTAAAACGCGATATCGCATCTCCCTTCTATGTTTCATGATAAGATATAATATTCATTGCGAAGTGTCATGTATACCTCGTACTCACATCACAAGAATGTAAGTGCGACACATCCATGCAAGGAATTAGCGTTTGCGGATGTCAACGTATATTAGCCATAGAGATCTAATGCTTCTCAAAACGCTATATCGCATCTCATTCCTATGTTTCATGATAAGATATAATATTCATTGCGAAGTGTCATGTATACCTTGTATTCACTTCAAATGAATGTAAATGCGACACTTCATTGCTAGAAAATAGCGATTGCAGATGTGTACGTATCGAGGCAATAGAGATCTAATGCTTCTTAAAACGGGATACCGCATCCCATTTCTATGTTTCATGCTAAGATATAATATTCATAGCGAAGTGCCACGTATACATCGTACTCACTTCTAAAGGATGTAAATGCGACACTTACATGCTAGGAAATATTGTTTGCAGATGTCTACGTATCGTAGCAATGGAGTTCTAATGCTTCTTAAAATGAGAAGTCGTATTTCATTTCTATGTTTCGTAATAAGATATATTATTCATTGTGGAATGTTATGTATACCTCGTATTCACTTCAAAAGAATGTAAATGCGACACTTCCTTGCTAGGAAATAACGTTTGCAGATGTCTACGCATCGTAGCAATAGAGTTATAGTGCTTCTTAAATCGCGATATAGCATCTCATTTCTATGTTTCGAGATAAGATATAATATTCATTGCGAAATGTCATGTATACCTCGTATTAACTTCAAGAGAATGGAAATGCGACACTTCCATGCTAGGAAATAGCGTTTCCAGATGTCTACGTATCGAAGCAATAGAGTTCTAAAGCTTCTTAAAACGCGATATCGCTTTTCACTCCTATGTTTCATGATAAGATATAATAATCATTATGGAGTGTTATGTATACCTCGTATTCACTTCAAAAGAATGTAAATGCGAAACTTCCATGCTAGGAAATAGCGTTTGCAGATGTCTACGTATCGTAGCAATAGGGTGCTAATGCTTCTTAAAACGAGATGTCGCATTGCATTTATATGTTTCGTGATAAGATACAATATTCATTGTAGAGTGTTTTGTATACCTCGTATTCACTTCAAAAGAATGTAAATTAGACACTTCCATGCTAGGAAATAGCGTTTGCAGATGTCTACGTATCGTAGCATTAGAGTTCTAATGCTTCTTAAAACGCGATATCGCATTTCATTTCTACGTTTCGTAATAAGATATAATATTCATTGTGTAATGTTATGTATACCTCGTACTCACATCACAAGAATGTAAGTGCGACACATCCATGCAAGGAAATAGCGTTTGCAGATGTCAACGTATATTAGCAATAGAGATCTAATGCTTCTCAAAACGCGATATCGCATCTCAGTCCTATGTTTCATGATAAGATATAATACTCATTGCGAAGTGTCATTTATATTTCGTATTCACTTCAAAAGAATGTGAATGCGACACTTCCATGCTAGGAAATAGCGTTTGCAAATGTCTACGTATCGTAGCAATAGAGTTCTAATTCATCTCAAAACGCACTATCGCACCTCACTTCTATGTTTCATGATAAAATATAATATTAATTGCGTAGTGTCATCTATACCTCGTATTCACTTCAAAAGAATGTAAATGCGACACTTCCGTGCAAAGAAATAGCGTTTGAAGATGTCTACGTATCGTAGCAATAGGGTTCTAATGCTTCTTAAAACGAGATGTCGCATTGCATTTATATGTTTCGTGATAAGATACAATATTCATTGTAGAGTGTTTTGTATCCCTCGTATTCACTTCAAAAGAATGTAAATTAGACACTTCCATGCTAGGAAATAGCGTTTGCAGATGTCTACGTATCGTAGCATTAGAGTTCTAATGCTTCTTAAAACGCGATATGGCACTTCATTTCTATGTTTCGTAATAAGATATAATATTCATTGTGTAATGTTATGTATACCTCGTATTCACTTCAATGGAATGTAAGTGCGACATTTCCTTGGTAGGAAATAGAGTTCGCTGATGACTAAGTATATTAGCAAGAGAGTTCTAATGCTGCTCAAAACGGGATATAGCACTTCATTCCTATGTTTCACGATAAGATATGATATTCATTGCGAAATGTCATGTATACCTCGTATTAACTTCAAAAGAATGTAAATGCGGCATTTCCATGCTAGGAAATAGCGTTTGCAGATGTCTACGTATCGTAGCAATAAAATTCTAATACCTCTTAAAACGAGATGTCGCATTTCATTTCTATGTTTCGTGATAAGATATAATATTCATTGTGGAGTGTTATGTATACCTCGTATTCACTTCAAAAGAATGTAAATGCGACACATCCTTGCTAGGAAATAGCGTTTCCAGATGACCAGGTATCGAATGAATGGTGTTCTAATACTTCTTAAAACGAGATATCGCATTTCATTTCTATGTTTCATGATAAGATATAATATCCATTGCGAAGTGTCATGTATACCTCGTATTCACTTCAAAAGAGTGTAAATGCGACACTTCCTTGCTAGGAAATAGCGTTTCCAGATGACCAGGTATCGTATGAATGGAGTTCTAATACTTCTTAAAACGAGATATCGCATCCCATTTCTATGTTTCATGATAAGATATAATATCCATTGCGGACTGTCATGTATACCTCGTATTCACTTTAAAAGAATGTAAATATGACACTTCCATGCTAGGAAATAGCGTTTCCAGATGACCAGGTATCGTATGAATGGAGTTCTAATACGTCTTAAAAAGAGATATCGCATCTCACTTCTCTGTTTCATGATAAGATATAACATTCATTGCGAAGTGTCATGTATACCTCGTATTCACTTCAAAAGGATGTAAATGCGACACTTCCATGCTAGGAAATAGCGTTTGCAGATGTCTACGTATCACAGCAATAGGGTACTAATGCTACTTAAAACGAAATGTCGTATTTCATTTCTATGTTTCGTAATAAGATACAATATTCATTGTGTATGTTATGTATACCTCGTATTCACATCAATGGAATGTAAGTGCGACATTTCCTTGGTAGGAAATAGAGTTCGCTGATGTCTAAGTATATTAGCAAGAGAGTTCTAATGCTACTTAAAACGAGATGTCGCATCTCACTTCTATGTTTCATGATCAGATATAATATTCATTGCGAAGTGTCATATATACCTCGTATTCACTTCAAAAGGATGTAAATGCGACACTTCCATGCTAGGAAATAGCGTTTGCAGATGTCTACGTATCGTAGCAATAGAGTTCTAATGCTTCTTAAAATGCGATATCGCATCTCACTTCTATGTTTCATGATAAGATATAATGTCCATTGCGAAGTGTCATGCATACCCCGTATTCACTTCAATGGAATGTAAATGCGACACTTCCATGCTAGGAATTAGGGTTTGCAGATGTCTACGTATCGTAGCAATAAAGTTCTAATACTTCTTAAAACGCGATATGGCATTTCATTTCTATGTTTCGTAATAAGATATAATATTCATTGTGGACTGTTATGTATACCTCGTATTCACTTCAAAAGAATATAAAGGCGACACTTCCTTGCTAGGAAATACCATTTGCAGATGTCAACGTGTCGTAGCAATAGAGTTCTAATGCTTCTTAAAACGAGATTTCGCATTTCATTTCTATGTTTCGTGATAAGATATAACATTCATTGTAGAGTGTTTTGTATACCTCGTATTCACTTCAAAAGAATGTAAATTAGACACTTCCATGCTAGGAAATAGCGTTTGCAGATGTCTACGTATCGTAGCATTAGAGTTCTAATGCTTCTTAAAACGCGATATCGCATTTCATTTCTACGTTTCGTAATAAGATATAATATTCATTGTGTAATATTATGTATACCTCGTACTCACATCACAAGAATGTAAGTGCGACACATCCATGCAAGGAAATAGCGTTTGCAGATGTCAACGTATATTAGCAATAGAGATCTAATGCTTCTCAAAACGCGATATCGCATCTCAGTCCTATGTTTCATGATAAGATATAATACTCATTGCGAATTGTCATTTATATTTCGTATTCACTTCAGAAGAATGTAAATGCGACACTTCCATGCTAGGAAATAGCGTTTGCAAATGTCTACGTATCGTAGCAATAGAGTTCTAATTCATCTCAAAACGCACTATCGCACCTCACTTCTATGTTTCATGATAAAATATAATATTAATTGCGAAGTGTCATGTATACCTCGTATTCACTTCAAAAGAATGTAAATGCGACACTTCCGTGCAAAGAAATAGCGTTTGAAGATGTCTACGTATCGTAGCAATAGGGTTCTAATGCTTCTTAAAACGAGATGTCGCATTGCATTTATATGTTTCGTGATAAGATACAATATTCATTGTAGAGTGTTTTGTATCCCTCGTATTCACTTCAAAAGAATGTAAATTAGACACTTCCATGCTAGGAAATAGCGTTTGCAGATGTCTACGTATCGTAGCATTAGAGTTCTAATGCTTCTTAAAACGCGATATGGCATTTCATTTCTATGTTTCGTAATAAGATATAATATTCATTGTGTAATGTTATGTATACCTCGTAATCACTTCAATGGAATATAAGTGCGACATTTCCTTGCTAGGAAATAGAGTTTGCAGATGTCTACGTATATTAGCAAGAGCGTTCTAATGCTTCTCAAAACGCGATATAGCACTTCATCCCTATGTTTCACGATAAGATATAATATTCATTGCGAAGTGTCATGTATACCTCGTATTAACTTCAAAAGAATGTAAATGCGGCATTTCCATGCTAGGAAATAGCGTTTGCAGATGTCTACGTATCGTAGCAATAAAGTTCTAATACTTCTTAAAACGAGATGTCGCATCTCATTTCTATGTTTCATGATAAGATATAATATTCATTGCGAAGTCTCATGTATGCCTCGTATTCACTTCAAAAGAATCTAAATGCGACACTTCCTTGCTAGGAAATAGCGTTTCCAGATGACCAGGTATCGTATGAATGGAGTTCTAATGCTTCTTATAACGAGATGTCGCATTTCATTTCTATGTTTCGTGATAAGATGTAATAATCATTGTGGAGTGTTATGTATACCTCGTATTCACTTCAAAAGAATGTAAATGCGACACTTCCTTGCTAGGAAATAGCGTTTCCAGATGACCAGGTATCGTATGAATGGAGTTCTAATGCCTCTTAAAACGAGATGTCGCATTTCATTTCTATGTTTCGTGATAAGATATAATATTCATTGTGGAGTATTATGTATACCTCGTGTTCACTTCAAAAGAATGTAAATGCGTCACTTCCATGCTAGGAAATAGCGTTTCCAGATGACCAGGTATCGTATGAATGGAGTTCTAATGCCTCTTAAAACGAGATGTCGCATTTCATTTCTATGTTTCGTGATAAGATATAATATTCATTGTGGAGTATTATGTATACCTCGTGTTCACTTCAAAAGAATGTAAATGCGACACTTCCATGCTAGGAAATAGCGTTTGCAGATGTCTACGTATCGTAGCAATAGAGTTCAAATGCTTCTCAAAACGCGATATCGCAACTCATTCCTATGTTGCATGATAAGATATAATATTCATTGCGAAGTGTCATGTATACCTCGTACTCACATCACAAGAATGTAAATGCGACACTTCCTTGCTAGGAAATAGCGTTTGCAGATGTCTACGTATCGTAGAATTAGAACTCTAATGCTTCCTAAAACGCGATATCGCATCTCACTTCTCTGTTTCATGATAAGATATAATATTCATTGCGAAGTGTCATGTATACCTCGTATTCACTTCAAAAGAATGTAAATGCGATACTTACATGCTAGGAAATAGCGTTTGCAGATGTCTACGTATCGCAGCAATTGGGTTCTAATGCTTCTTAAAACGAGATGTCGCATCTCATTTCTATGTTTCATGATGAGATATAATAATCATTGGGAAGTGTCATGTATACCTCGACTTCACTTCACAAGAATGTAAATGCGACACTTGCTTGCTAGGAAATACTGTTTGCAGATGTCTACGTATCACAGCAATAGAGTACTAATGCTTCTTAAAACGAGATGTCGTATTTCATTTCTATGTTTCGTAATAAGATATAATATTCATTGTGTAATGTTATGTATACCTCCTTTCACTTCAATGGAATGTAAGTGCGACATTTCCTTGCTAGGAAATAGAGTTTACAGATGTCTACGTATATTAGCAATAGAGTTCTAATGCTTCTCAAAACGCGATATAGCACCTCGTTACCATGTTTCATGATAAGATATAATATTCATTGCGAAGTGTCATGTATACCTCGTATTCAGTTAAAAAGACTGTAAATGCGACACTTCCATGCTAGGAAATAGCGTTTGCAGATGTCTACGTATCGTAGCAATAGAGTTCTAATGCTTCCTAAAACGCGATATCGCATCTCGCTTCTATGATTCATGATAAGAGTTAATATTCATTGCGAAGTGTCATGTATACGTCGTATTC
The DNA here is from genome assembly GCF_050948175.1 of Xylocopa sonorina. NCBI lineage: Eukaryota > Metazoa > Arthropoda > Insecta > Hymenoptera > Apidae > Xylocopa > Xylocopa sonorina. The sequence goes on from NW_027490157.1 coordinate 732,408, forward strand.
ACTTCAAAAGGATGTAAATGCGACACTTCCTTGCTAGGAAATAGCGTTTGCAGATGTCTACGTATCGTAGAATTAGAGTTCTAATGCTTCCTAAAATGCGATATCGCATCTGGCTTCTACGTTTCATGATAAGAGTTAATATTCATTGCGAAGTGTCATGTATACCTCGTATTCACTTCAAATGAACGTACATTTGACACATACATGCTAGGAAATAGCGTTTGCAGATGTCTACGTATCGCAGCAATAGGGTTCTAATGCTTCTTAAAACGAGATGTCGCATCTCATTTCTATGTTTCATGATCAGATATAATATTCATTGGGAAGTGTCATGTATACCTCGATTTCACTTCACAAAAATGTACTGTTTCACTTCACAAAAATACTGTTTGCAGATGTCTACGTATCACAGCAATAGAGTACTAATGCTTCTTAAAACGAGATGTCGTATTTTATTTCTATGTTTCGTAATAAGATATAATAATCATTGTGTAATGTTATGTATACCTCGTATTCACTTCAGTGGAATGTAAGTGCGACATTTCCCTGCTAGGAAAGAGAGTTTGCAGATGTCTACGTATATTAGCAATAGAGTTCTAATGCTTCTCAAAACGCGATATAGCACCTCATTCCTATGTTTCATGATGAGATATAATATTCATTGCGAAGTGTCATGTATATCTCGTATTCACTTCAAAAGAATGTAAATGCGACACTTCCATGCTAGGAAATAGCGTTTGCAGATGTCTACGTATCGTAGCAATAGAGTCCTAATGCTTCTTAAAACGCGATATCGCATCTCACTTCTATGTTTCATGATAAGATATAATATTCATTGCGAAGTGTCATGTATACCTCGTATTCACTACCAATGAACGTAAATTTGACACTTCCATGCTAGGAAATAGCGTTTGCAGATGTCTACGTATCGTAGCAATAGAGTTCTAATGCTTGTTAAAACGAGATGTCGCATTTCACTTCTATGTTTCGTGATAAGATGTAATATTCATTGTAGAGTGTTATGTATACCTTGTATTCACTACAAAACAATGTAAATGCGATACTTCCATGCTAGGAAATAGCGTTTGCAGATGTCTAGGTATCGTAGAAATGGAGTTCAAGTGCTCCTTAAAACGCGATATCACATCTCATTTCCATGTTTCATGATCAGATATAATATTCATTGCGAAGTGTCATGTATACCTCGTATTCACTTCATGAGGATGTAAATGCGATACTTCCTTGCTAGGAAATAGCGTTTCCAGATGAATACGTGTCGAAACAAAAGAGTTCTAATGATTCTTAAAACGCGATATCGGATCTCACTTCTATGTTTCATGATAAGATATAATATTCATTGCGGAGTGTCATGTATACCTCGTATTCACTTCAAAAGGATGTAAATGGGACACTTCCTTGCTAGGTAATAGCGTTTCCAGATGACTACGTGTCGAAGCAATAGAGTTCGAATGATTTCTATAACGCGATATCGCATCTCACTTCTATGTTTCATGATAAGAAATAATATTCATTGCGAAGTGTTATGTATACATCGTATTCACTTCAAATGAATGTAAATGTGACTATTCCTTGCTATGAAATAGCGTTTGCAGATGTCTACGTATCGTAGCAGTAGAGTTCTAATGCTTCTTAAAACGAGATGTCGCAATTCATTTGTATGTTTCGTGACAAGATATAATATTCATTGTGGAGTTTTATGTATACCTCGTATTCACTTCAAAAGGATGTAAATGCGACACTTCCTTGCTAGGAAATAGCGTTTGCAGATGTCTACGTATCGTAGAATTAGAGTTCTAATGCTTCCTAAAACGCGATATCGCAACTCATTCCTATGTTGCGTGATAAGATATAATATTCATTGCGAAGTGTCATGTATATCTCTTATTCACTTCAAATGAATGTAAGTGCGAAACTTCCATGCTAGGAAATAGCGTTTGCAGATATCTACGTATCGTCGCGATAGAGTTCTAATGCTTCTTAGAACGCGATATCGCATCTCACATCTGTGTTTCATGATAAGATATAATATTCATTGCGAAGTGTCATGTATACCTCGTATTTACTTCAAATGAACGTACATTTGACACTTCCATGCTAGGAAATAGCGTTTGCAGATGTCTACGTATCGTAGCAATAGAGTTCTAATGCTTCCTAAAACGCGATATCGCATCTCGCTTCTATGTTTCATGATAAGAGTTAATATTCATTGCGAAGTGTCATGTATACCTCGTATTTACTTCAAATGAACGTACATTTGACACTTCCATGCTAGGAAATAGCGTTTGCAGATGTCTACGTATCGTAGCAGTAGAGTTCTAATGCTTCTTAAAACGAGATGTCGCAATTCATTTGTATGTTTCGTGACAAGATATAATATTCATTGTGGAGTGTTATGTATACCTCGTGTTCACTTCAAAAGAATGTAAATGCGACACTTCCATGCTAGGAAATATTGTTTGCAGGTGTCTACGTATCGTAGCAATAGAGTTCAAAAGATTCTTAAAACTCGATATGGCATCTCATTTCTATGTTTCATGATAAGATCTATTATTCATTGCGAAGTGTCACTTATACCTCGTATTCACTTCAAAAGAATGTAAATGCGACACTTCCTTGCTAGGAAATAGCGTTTGCAGATGTCTACGTATCGCAGCAATGGAGTTCTAATGCTTCATTAAACGCGATATCGCATCTCAATTCTATGTTTCATGATAAGACATAATATCCATTGCGAAATGTGATGTATACCTCGTATTCGCTACAAAAGAATGTAAATGCGACACTGCCTAGCTAGGAAATAGCGTTTCCAGATACCTACGTACCGCAGCAATGGATTTCTTATGCTCCTTAGAACGTGATATCGCATCTCATTTCTATGATTTCATGACAAGATATAATATTCATTGCGAAGTGTCATGTATAGCTCGTATTCACTTCAAAAGAATGCAAATGCGACACTTCCTTCCTAGGAAATGGCGTTTGCAGATGTCTACGTTTCGTAGCAATAGAGATCTAATGCATCTTAAAACGAGATGTCGCATCTCTTTTCTATGTTTCATGATAAGATATAATATTCATTGCGAAGTGTCATGTATAGCTCGTATTCACTTCAAAAGAAAGTAAATGCGACACATCCATGCTAGGAAATAGCGTTTGCATATGTCTACGTACCGTAGCAATAGAGTTCTAATACTGCTTAAAACACGATATCGCATCTCACATCTATGTTTCATGATAAGGTATAATATTCATTGCGAAGTGTTACAAACACCTCTTATTCACTTCAAAAGAATGTAAATGCGATACTTCCTTCCTAGGAAATAGCGTTTGCAGAGGTCTACGTATCGTAGCAATAGAGTTCTAACGCGTCTTATAACGCGATATGGCATCTCATTTCTATGTTTCATGATAAGATATAATATTCATTGCGAAGTTTCACTTATACCTCGTATTCACTTTAAATGAATTGAAATGCGACACTTCCCTGCTAGGAAATATCGTCTCCAGATATCTATGCATCGTAGAATAAATTTCTAATGCTTCTTAAAACGGGATAACGCTTCTCGTTTCTCTGTTTCATGATAAGATATAATATTCATTACGAAGTGTCATGTATACCTCGTATTCACTTCAAAGGAATGTAAATGCGACATTTCCTTGCTAGGAAATAGCGTTTGCAGATGTCTACGTATCGAAACAATAGAGTTTTAATGCTTCTTAGAACAAGATGGCGCACCTCACTTCCATATTTCATAATAAGATATAATATTCATTGCGAAGTGTCATGTTTACCTCGTATTCACTTCAAAAGAATGTAGATGCGACACTTCCATGCTTGGAAATAGTGTTTGCAGATGTCTCCGCATCGAGGCAATAGGGTTATAATGCTTCTTAAAATGCAAAATCGCATCTCATTTCTATGTTTCTTGATACGATACAATATTCATTGCGAAGTGTCATGTATACCTCGTATTCACTTCAAAAGAATGTCAATGCGACACTTCCTTGCTAGGAAATAGCGTTTGCAGATCCCTACGTATCGAAGCAATAGAGTTCTAATACTTCCTATAACGGGATATCGCATCTCATTTCTATGTTTCATGATAAGATTCAATATTCATTGTGAAGTGTCATGTATACCTTGTATTCACTTCAAAATAATGAAAATGCGATTATTCCTTGCTAGGAAATAGCGTTTGCAGCTGTCTACGTATCGTAGCCATAGTGTTCTAATGCTGCTTACATCGCGATATCGCATCTCATTTCTATGTATCGTGATAAGTTATAATATTCGTTGCGAAGTTTCATGTATACCTCGTATTCACTTCAATAGACTGTAAATACGACACTTCCTTGCTAGGAAATAGCGTACCCAGATGTCTACGTATCAAAACAATAGATTTCCAGTGCCTCTTAAAACGAGATGTCGCATCTCACTTCTATGTTTCATGATAAGATATAATATTCATTGCGAAGTGTCATGTATACCTCGTATTCACTTCAAGAGAATGAAAATGCGACTATTCCTTGCTAGGAAATAGCGTTTGCAGCTGTCTACGTATCGAAACAATAGAGTTTTAATGCTTTTTAGAACAAGATGGCGCACCTCACTTCCATATTTCATAATAAGATATAATATTCATTGCGAAGTGTCATGTTTACCTCGTATTCACTTCAAAAGAATGTAGATGCGACACTTCCATGCTTGGAAATAGTGTTTGCAGATGTCTCCGCATCGAGGCAATAGGGTTATAATGCTTCTTAAAATGCAAAATCGCATCTCATTTCTATGTTTCTTGATACGATACAATATTCATTGCGAAGTGTCATGTATACCTCGTACTCACTTCAAAAGAATGTAAATGCGACACTTCCTTGCTAGGAAATAGCGTTTGCAGATCCCTACGTATCGAAGCAATAGAGTTCTAATACTTCCTATAACGGGATATCGCATCTCATTTCTATGTTTCATGATAAGATACAATATTCATTGTGAAGTGTCATGTATACCTTGTATTCACTTCAAAATAATGAAAATACGATTATTCCTTGCTAGGAAATAGCGTTTGCAGCTGTCTACGTATCGTAGCCATAGTGTTCTAATGCTGCTTACATCGCGATATCGCATCTCATTTCTATGTATCGTGATAAGTTATAATATTCGTTGCGAAGTTTCATGTATACCTCGTATTCACTTCAATAGACTGTAAATACGACACTTCCTTGCTAGGAAATAGCGTACCCAGATGTCTACGTATCAAAACAATAGATTTCCAGTGCCTCTTAAAACGAGATGTCGCATCTCACTTCTATGTTTCATGATAAGATATAATATTCATTGCGATGTGTCATGTATACCTCGTATTCACTTCAAGAGAATGAAAATGCGACTATTCCTTGCTAGGAAATAGCGTTTGCAGCTGTCTACGTATCGTAGCCATAGTGTTGTAATGCTGCTTAACACGTTGACGCCGGCATGACTCACCGGTGGCCCATGCTTGTCTGTTCCATGAGGCGGCGTGACCCACCGGTGGCCCATGCTAGATTGTTCTGTGGGGCGGCATGCATCACCGATGGGTCACGCTGAATTGTTCCGTGCGGCGGTATGCATCATCGATGGGCCACGTTTGTATATCAAAAAATACGTTGCATAAATTGTTATTTTATTGATTTAACATTATACATTAACATTTCTACCTTATAATCAAACATTTAACACAATATACATAACTTATAATAATCAATACATAAAATTTAACTAAATATAGCTACTTATATTACCGATGCAATATTTTAAAACATTCTAAACAAAGTGCTGGCTTACCCGGACAAGTGCTACAAAAGGTCGTAACTTTTTTTGTTTTATTTGTGGCGTACTTTGTACCTTTTAGATTTGTTAAGCGTTTGTAACACTCTTTGCACCTTTTCTTCATCTTCCTCGCGGGTCCTTGGTGTGAACTTAAAAAATGTTTACTCTGTCTTACTATTAGTTCACCACTAGGGGGATTCTCACTCTTCAATAGGTAATCAATAATTTTTTCTCTAAATTTTAAAATTTTATAACGCTTGGTTCCCCACTTTCTGTGTATGTACCACGCATTTACTAAAGAGGTCCCGCATATTAGTTTCACGACAACTTTTTGGTACCATTTTACTGTTTACCGTAAACTATTATAATCCGAACACATTTAGTCGGATATGTCAACTCCCTTTCGCACTGCTGTAAGAGAAAACTGTATCGGGTTTTAATTTATCGTCTCTGCCACGAATAATGGTGCAATTGCAAGATTTCGAAGTGGTTAGCATGCACAGGGGTCTTTTGTCTGTCCACTTTAAAAATTTCACGCCGCTCCGATTTTGAAGAAAGATCGTTATATCAGAATTCTACTGACCTCACACCTCACAGGCACTTCACACAGGATACTTGCACACCAACAGAACATTTTCTGTCTTGCCGTCAACTCTAAACTCAGTAAAACTCACGTCGTTGTCTAAATATAATGCTCGATAATGGTCCCTCCTTACTATGTCACGCACTATATATTCAAAAAGTGTCAACTGGAGCGTATTCGTTCCCCAAAAGGTCACACATTTTCTCCACTATGTGTGGGTGGACCTATACTTCTAATTTTCCAAAGCAAAAACAAACTGTTCTCTGGAAAACCACGCGACACAGTCCTCGGCCACTTACCCGCCAATATATATTTTGTCTGCGACCTAAGAAACCAAATACTATTAGGGCCTCAAGTACCTGGTCGCTCGGAAATCGTCAGTCGAAGGTGCGACA